>NW_026897695.1:0-108945 GCF_033153095.1 Gastrolobium bilobum | reverse complement strand
TCTTTTGGCTTGAGAACAATCTCTAAGGACATGAATAAGAGTTTCTTCACTGTTTGGACAGTTAATGCAAAAATTAGGACCCCCATTCCATTTGCATGTACGACTCCTAACTGGAAGCTTATTAAGAAAAGCCAGCCACATCATAGTCTTGATTCTTTCAGGACCCTTCCAGTCCCAAATCTTTTTCCAGGGAACATTCCTTTGAGCATGTTGAAAATTCATCAAGTTTAAGTAGGCAACCTTAACTAAGGAAGATGACACATTATTCTGACACCAAACTAACCTATCCTCAATGTTATCTTCCAAAGCAACAGGAACGCAAAACATCTTAGAGATTAGCTCATCATTTAAGAATTGCTTCAAATATCGAACATCCTAGGTACCATGCTGAAAGATCTCAGCAATGGTTCTATGCAATTCCAGATCAGGAATATGATTAGGAGCTAAATTACAAAGATTATCATCCAGATTCAACCAATTATCCGCCCAGAATTTAATAGTCTCTCCATCACCCACCTCCCATCGAAGACCGGCTAAAAAACTGTTCCAACATTTAGAAAGGTCCCGCCAAAGTTTAGAATCACAAGGCTTAGAGCTTATCTCACGCCTCAAACCTTTACCTCTGCCATACTTGGCTCTCAAAATCTTAACCCAAAGTTCCTCCTTGTCAGTTAAGATTTTCCAGGCCAACTTATGAACCAAGCCACTAAATGAGCTTTATTAACACCCCAAATGAAGTTCCGTTGAAGCTGTTCAATCTCATCACACACAGAAGTGGGAAGAAGACCATTCTGCATATGAAAAGAGGGAATAGTACCAATCACTGATTTAGCCAGAGTGACTCTCCCCGCAAAAGATAAACTTTGATGCTTCCAGCCATCAAGTTTCTTACGAACCCGATCCATTAGATCAGCATAATTTGATTTCAAATTACGCCCTTGCCTGATAAAAGAGCCCAGATATTTACCAATGCTACTAACTCTTTTGAACCCAGATAGCGCATAAATTGCATTTGCAGTTGCATCAGATGTATTGGAAGAGAAATAAATGGTAGACTTATGAAAACTTATACTTTGACCAGACATTCTACAAAAAAGATCTAAACACTCCATTATTACCTGCATTTGCTGCACCGAAGCTTCAGAGAAAAGGACAATATCATCTGCAAACATGAGATGGGAGACTGCTGGACCACCTCTACACACTCTGATCGGTTTCCACACACCACTGCCAACCCTTTAAGCAATAAGATGAGATAGCTTTTCAACACATAAGACAAAGATGTATGGGGATAATGGATCACCCTGCCGAATTCCACGTTCAGGAATAATAGTTTCAGTCAAGCCCCCATTCACAAGCACTTTGAAACTATTAGTTGTGATAGACACCATAATGAATTCAACCATCCAAGTCGGAAGCTGTATTTCAGAGATAACCTTACGAATAAACGACCAATTCAGCTTATCATAGGCTTTCTCTAAATCAATTTTAATGGCCATAGTACCCATCTTACCTTTAAACTTTGTCATCGAATGGACAATCTCTTTAGCTGCAATAATGTTATTCTGCAAGTTTCTGTTTGGGACAAAGCTGGTTTGGTTATCAGAAACCAAAGCTTCCATTAGTTCCTTCAGTCTACCCACTATAACTTTACTCATGCCTTTATAAATCACATTGCACAAGGAAATTGGCCTGAATTGAGAAACCAACGTAGGCTTATTAACCTTTGGGATAAGGGTAATAATCGTACCATTAATATCAGCAATGGTTTGCGGGTTTTCCAAATAAGCTAGGAAAGCATTCCAGACTTGATCACCTACCAGATTCCAGTTCTTTTGATAAAAAGCAGCTATGTACCCATCCTCCCCTGGGGCTTTTGAGCCTTTCATTGTGAAAAAAGCTTTTTTAACTTCCTCCTTAGTAACACTCACCCTTAATTTATCCATGACTTCCTCAGGAACAATAGGCCATCTAGTATTGATCCACTCACGATGACAGCTTTCATCTTTGAAAAGATTAATGTAAAAATCGCAGATCATCTTAACCAGGCCTTCCTCTTCACGAATCCAACTTCCATTATCATCCTTGAGTTCCACGATTCTACCTCTTTTCCTTCTGACAATAGTCTTTGTATGATAGTATCTCGTGTTTCTGTCACCTTGATTAATCCACTGAGATCGAGACTTTTCATACCATAATAACTCCTCTTGATCAAGGACCTCCTCAAGTTCAGCTTTGATCTTGCACTCCACTTTCTCCAGATAATCTTTATTGTGCTTGGAAATGGCTCTTTGAATACCTTCAAGTCTTCTCATCAACTTATTCTTCCTATGCTTAATATTCCCAAACACCTTCTCATTCCACTCCTTAATGCAAGGGGTAAGAACCTTCAAACAATCAGCAATGTTCCCATGCACGTGCCAATTGTCCTTTAAAAATTGATTGAACAGGATATGGTCCTGCCAAAAGGAATGGAAACGGAAAGGACGATCCTTCCACTCATCTTTTGAAGAAGACAAGGATATAAGAAGGGGGTTATGGTCACTGTTTAACCTAGGAAGGGCTCTAACATGACCTTCCTCAAATGTAACCCTCCATAAATCGTTATTGCAAGCACGATCTAACCGTTTGAAAACTCTATCCATATTCAGGAAACGAGGACCACGCCAAGTAAATCTCGAACCGGAACTATTCATATCAATCATCTTCAGATCCGTAAGCAAGGAAACAAATCTGTTACATTTATATAAATCTACCGGGGCACCTCCACGTTTCTCAAAAGGGGATGCGATTTCATTAAAATCACCGGTGATAAGCCAGGGCTCATTCATAGAATCAGCAATCCGACGAAGATCCTGCCAAACGCCACGTCTCACCTCTTCTCTAGGATTGGCGTAAATAAATGTGCATAAGAACGCAACATTATCGGAGAAACAAACTTTCAAATGAACCATTTGCATGTTCTTTTCCAAAATCGTAACATTACAAAACTCCTTGTTCCACAAAACCCAGATCCCTCCCATGAAACCTTGAGCTTCTTCCACAATACAACTGTTATACCCTGTTCTTTTAATAATCTTTTGAGCTTTCGCACCACTTATTCTAGGTTCAAAAATAGCAGTCAAATCTATTCTGTGTTTTCGGATCATACTAGTTAAGGTCCCCAAAAACCTTTTCTTTGCCGCCCCGCGGCAATTCCAAGCCAGCAAAGACATCAATCAACCACAAGGGTTGCAGGTTCCTGGTACCCTGCTGACCCCTTAACAATCTCAACACTATCTTCATTTATACCTCCTTTATCAACCTCCATGTGATGCGATAAAATAGACGCATCCGAATGGGTAGTGACCAAAGTCCTATTAGGATCCGGAGCTTTAGGATATTTTAAACCATTATCACTCCCACTTTGGTCCCCCACGTTCTGATCCACTTCCATTGCTGTATTTTGAACATGAGGCAACACAACTTGTCTATCTACAAGTAACATAGGGGTAGTCAAATGCTGGTTCTGAATTTTAGCAATAGCTTTCTGACGTAGCCCTATATTATTGGCCGAATCCTCTTTTTTTGAAGGCATAGGAACTTTTTTAGAGGCTACCCTATCATTTGAGGGTCCCCCAACAAGGATGTACCTATCTGCATGTTCTTCCAATTCAATGCTAGAATGACTCGAGGCATCTTTTCGATTAAAACCTTTTAAACCACTATTAATGATGCCATTATTTTCTACGCTGATGGCTCCCTCATTTCCCCTTGATTTTTGGTCATTAATTACGCTAGGATTATGCCCATGATTAGGCTCCTCATTAATCACTTCCAGCTCAGCTTGATTCAAATCCCCAATCACCATTAAACTGTCATAACGTGATTTTGTATTTACTGCATTTAAAACAGGCTGATATGATTGCACTGATAACTGCTTTGATTGCGCAGTATTCTCCCCGAAATCACGTTGAGCAATTCTTCTCGAAGTCATCGGCGTTCTGCCATCTTGGGTAGCAGCTTGGCTTCTAGGGCGGCGTTGGCGATTAACCACCATCTAAGGGCCAAGACCGTTCCGGTTTTCTTCAACTTTATCAGCTTCACCATCCCCAGAAGGATGAGATTCATTCACCACGATCTGTTCTTGAACAATCTAGAACAACAATCCTTGCTATGGCCATACTTTCCACAGTTGAAACAAATGAGCCCTAGACCTTCATATTCTATATGCTTCAAAACTCCCTCAAGAACATACTCTCCTTTTAAAGGTTTAGCCAAATCCAGTTCAACACAGATCCTTGCAAAACGACCCCTAGCATGAAGGTTTGTAGTCCTATCAATCTTTATTAACTTCCCTATCTAGTTACCCACCCTACGAAAGAAAACTTCATCATAAAATTCCAATGGAATATTAGGAAGGCGGATCCAAGCTGCTATCTTTGATATGCCCTTAGCATTAGGCCTGAAGCCAGGTTCCCACTTACGTAAGGACAGATAATGACCTAGGACAACCCAAGGGCCTCCACTTAGAGCAAATTCCATGTCTTCATCATCACTAAATTGAACCACATAAAACTCATTCCCAATATCAGTGACGTTCACTTTTCCTTTCCTTCCCCATAGCTCCTCAATCTTTTTCTTCATGAACGAGACACCTGTAGATCTGCCCAGTAGCTTAACAATCAAAGCTTTTTCCCACACTCTATGCAAGCGTCTTCTTCCTCTCTTAGTGCAACCAAAATGAGTCTTTCCATCCTCTTCCACCCACATCTTTATGCCCCCAAAATTAACGTCTTCTTCCTCAGCTGGTTCACCCTGCAAATTCTCACCTTCAAGAGTATCAGCACCCTCCCCATCATTCTTCTCTCCATTATGACGTTGCAGCATCTCCTTCCATGAAATTCGACCCTCCTCTTGGTCCTTCATCCAGGATTCCTCCCTAGGAACCATTGATACATCATGTGAGAATTTTTCTCCACGATCTTTATTATGTTTATTACTTCGCTTAAGTATGTCTTCCTCCTCCGATGATCGCTCTGGTGGTTCTCTCACAGTTTTCTCCATCTCTCACAGTTTTCCTCCGATCAATATATGTTACTGTTTCTATATTGAGAGCGAAATCCTATTTGTTTGCCTCTCACCGGCACTAGCCGCTACCGAAAATTTTTCGGGGACCTTTTGAACCAAGAGGACTACAATTTGACTCTTTTTTTCCAGATCTATCAATTCACAGACGTTTTTTAAAAAAATACTATTCAAGCGCACTGTTCACGAGGTACTGTAAATCGGGGGTTGTTCATGCAAAAAAATGTTCCAGGATAGAACTGCTCAGTTTTTTTATCCTCTTTCCAGATCTGTGTTTTTTCTTCGGTCAAATATCAATTGGATTTGCATTTGTGTGATTTTCATCTCAACATTATAGCGGGTTCAAATGGTGCATCTTCAAAATTTATTTCTATTCGCCGAGATAAGTTGGAGCGCATTCGGACTATGCTTGATTCTATGAGTAAGCCATCTAGTACTAGTACTAGTACTTTGGCTATGACTGGTATGAGCTCCACTACTCATTCTTTCCTTACTTCTTGTACTGATTTTAAACATTCTTGGATTATCGATTCTGGTGCTACTAATCATATGGCTTGTTGTGCTGACTTATTTCTTTCTTATAACCCTACTATTGGCACCCATACAATAGCCGTAGTTGATGGCTCACATACATCAGTTGCGAGTTCTAGTAACATATATTTATAGCCTTCCTTACATCTCCAAAATGTTCTTTATGTTCCCAAACTCTCCACTAGTCTTCTTTCTATCCATAAAATTACCAAATATTTGAATTGCACTGTAACTTTCTTCCCTGCTCACTGTGTTTTTCAGGATCTCGCCACGTGGAAGAAGATTGGGGGTGCTAAGGAGCAAGGTGGGCTGTATTATCTGGTGCCAGAATCTTTTGCAAAGTATGCTAAGGGTCACACCTTATTGACTCAGTCTCAGTCTACTGCTGACTTTGATTTGGCTCTATCATAAACGCTTTGGGCATCCTCCATTTCGTTTGCTTAAGTCTTTATTCCCACCATTATTTTTGTCTAAGTATGTTGAGTGTTTTCGTTGTGATGTTTGTGAGTTTGCTAAACACCATCGTGTCTCTTTTCCTTCTAGTACGATTAAAAGTGTTGAGCCTTTTGATCTTATTCATTCTGATGTTTGGGGTCCTTCTAAAGTTCCTCATGCTTCTGGTAATAAATGCTTTGTTTCTTTCATTGATGATTGCACTCGTATAACTTGGGTTTATTTAATGCATGAAAAATCTGAGGTACCACAGTTATTCTTTTGATTAAATAAAATGATTGAGACCCAATTTGGTAAAAGAATTAAAAGACTAAGGTCCGATAAGACAATGGTATCGAATATGTCAATCAGCATCTTTCCAAATTCATCCAAGATCAGGGCATGATTCATGAACTTACTTGTGTGGACACTCCTCAACAAAATGGAGTTGCTGAGAGGAAGAATCGTCATCTTCTTGAAGTTGCTCGTGCCTTACTTTTTCAGAATCATGTACCCAAGTGTTACTGGGAAGATGTCATTCTTACTGCAGCTTTCTTAATCAACCGCTTGCCCTTTCGGATCCTTGACAATGTAAGTCCTATTTACTCAATAACTTCATTCTTTTCCTCTGTTCCCTTTATGCAGAGTCTTCAGCCACGAGTGTTTGGGTGTGTTGTCTTTGTGCACGTTCATAAATATCTTTGCAGTAAGTTGGATCCTAGGGCTCTCAAATGTATCTTCCTTGGTTATGCCCATGATAAAAAAGGCTACACGTGTTATCATCCTACTAGTTGAAATTTTTTTTCTCAATGGATGTCACATTTTATGAATCTGAGTCTTTTTTCCCAAGTTCTCATCTTCAGGGGGAGCAATTCTTCAGTAGATTCATCACATTCTATCTTTGAGTCTGAATCTTCCACGTCTTCTCCTACACCTCTTCCCCTTGTTTCTTATTCTACTCATTTGATACACCAAAAATACGGAGGATTGTGACACCTGAGTTGAAATATCACAGGAGAAAGCAGCCCACATTGCTTCACCAGCAACCTCAATCGTCTGAATCACTGGTATGTCTTGAATCTCTTGTTTTTTATCCTAATATTATTACTTTTCCTATTTCTGAACCTAATATTGTTGCCTCTAATGATTTACCTGTTGCTTTTGATAGCTTACCCAGTACCTCTGATGACTTACCTATTGGCTATTGCCCTAAAAAAAAGGAAAAGATCTTATACCCAATACCTTATCTCTCATTTTATCTTTTCTACTAACCTAACGATAGCAGATAGTGTAAATTACACTATATACTATCTAACGGTAGAATATAGTGTAAATTACAAAAGTCGCTTTCTTTCTTTCTCTCTCTAGTACAAAGACAGTCGATGTGGCACATTTTTATTGGTTGGTCGCACCTACACGGATTGTATTCTACATTTTTCTGTGGGTGGGGTGGGAATATGGTTAACTCGGCGAGGAATTTGGTGGCTATAGTTTATGCTGCATCAATACCGACACTAGATATGGGACACGACACAACACGATACTCTGATAATTAATTCTAAAAAATATTAGATTTTAACATGTTAGTACACATTTTGATATTAGATAATATTTTTAATTTATGTAGTGTAAATTATATTTAATATTCAATAATTTAACAAAAAGATGAAGCTAAACTTATTATACCCATCAATTTTATTAAAGAACATAAGATATTACAAATATTTATATTAAACTCAATAAAATAGTAATCGTAATCCAACGAATTTAATAGTTGGAACTAAAAACACAACACAACCTTATTTTTGAACCTTTCTTAAATCTCTACAATGCGTGTTAGAATATCAAACACGATATGTCAGATTTTTTGAAAGGACAATACATCATAGGCTATAATCGCTGGTGTAGATATCAAATTTAAATGACTAAAGTTGTTATACCATGTAGCGACTTTGGCCTTATCGGTAGGATTGGCAAAAACGAGCCAACCCTAAAAAATGAGCCTGGTTGGGTTGGCAAAAATGAGCTGCCAACCTGTCCCGAGCCAGTTCGGAAAAAAATGAGCCAACCCGCAGGTCAGATGGGCCAGCTCGCGGGTTGAGTTTTTTTTTTATAAAAAAATAAAAAATATAATATACAAAAATGGACAAAATTCACACATACTGTCATTGTCTTTCTTCCTTCTCTAAACTTAAGTTCCTAATCTTCTCATATTCCTGCCAACTCGCGAACTATTTTTTCAAGCTAATCCACAAGCTATATTTTTTAGCCAACTCACGAGTCAACCCTAACCCGACTCAAGTCGGGTTAGGTTGAATTTTTTGGCTCGTTTTTTTTTTCCAGCCAATCCTATTCCGACTTATTTTTTTCGAATTGTACGCGAGTTCGAAGATATCTTTAGAAAAGGTTTTAGCACAAGTGTATCCTATATGTACTCTAGTTTATTCGAAGTATCTCAATCGTGTAACGCCGTCGACTTATTGGGAAAAGGAGGAAAATCACTTTTCTCTCTTGTTTCGGAGAATTAAGTGGCTCACGAGTTGAGTAAAGTCGAACAGAATTGATCCATTGTACCAACCCCACTTATCAGCTGCTAAAAAGCAGCTAAAGGTTCCACAAAAGTTGCTACAGTATGTACAAAGCGACTTTATTGACGTGACACTTTGAATTAAAGAATTGGATATGTGATATTTGGATGATTTTTATTACAAAATGTGACAGAAAAGTCAATGTCGCATGGATTGCATCTGAACAAATCACATGATTCAGTGACCCACCATTAGATTCCAGCGAAGTACATCATCTATAACGACAAACACAAAATTACGTACATCAAAGACCCAATACTGTTTTAATATAAAAAAAAAAGAAAAAGACCCCATGCTGTTTTAAGCATTCCAAGAAGTAAAATATGTCACAATCGTAACCAGAAAATGTTGCACGCCTAAAGCGCTCCTATTCATACTTGTCCTGATCACAATTTGGATGAACCACTAGATAGAGCAACACCAACTAATTCTCTTCTCAAAATTTTACCAGCTGGAGACTTTGGGATAGAGTTAATAAACGAAACACGTCGAATCTTCTTGTACGGTGCAACCTGCAACCATAAGCATACTTAAAGCAACAAGGCAAGAGACAAAGTCAATTGTATAAATGATGGTTCGGAGGAGGTTTTATAAGCATTTATTAAGGTCGATCAAAAACAGAAATTTGAGATCATTTAAGGGTGAAAAAATGCTCATGGTTCTTCCCCTATACATTATATGTTAAAAGCATCCACAGAAGAGTTGTTAGTCTAATGATATTTTAAACTCTACGATTTAACCTGCCCAGAGGATAGTGAATTCTATTTATAAGAATTGCAACTCAAATCTGAAATCAGATTAGTCAGGCTCTTTAGGGCTTTGGTTGGTATGTTAAAAAAAGAAGAAGCATAGTTCAAATAATAAAATTGATTCCATCCTTGCTGTAGAATCCAAGAATACGAGCGAATAATAAGTTGAGTTGAGCAATGGCAAGACAGAATAGATGATTCATTCACCAAAAATAAACATTTTAGAATACAAGGTTTCGGAAGCATACCTGCTTTGCTACAAACTCCATGACCTGAGCTGCAGTGATGTTGCTTCCAGGCTTTCGTACTACAAAGGCCATTGGAATCTGTCCTGCATCTTCATCAGGATACCTGTCAAAAAAGATTAGCAGACTTAGTGAACTTTTTTATATGATGATGTCTTGCATGTTAAACCAAGCGAATTACAGCAACATATTTTTCTTTTGGACCAACAAGATACAATAACTAACAGTTTAAAAGCAAGAAAACTTTGGTTATTGAAAACAACTTCAGATTTGCTTTCAAACACACACAGAGGATTAAAGCATTGAATACATACGGAATTACTGCAGCATCAGCAATCTCAGGATTGGTGTGAAGTATATGTTCCAATTCAGCTGGGGGAACCTGGATGTTGTTTGAAAAACAATGAGAAAAATGTAAAAGTAGCAAAATGGTATCCACAAAAACACATTACCTGATAAGCTTTGTATTTGATCAATTCCTTGAGTCTATCTACAATGAAGAGGAAACCATCAGAGTCAAAATAACAAAGATCGCCAGTCTTCAACCATCCCTCTGAATCCAATGTTTCAACAGTCGCCTTGTCATCTCCTACATAACCTGCACTGGCACCGTAACCATCACACACCATTTATGAAACATATGTAATACATAAGAGAGATAATTAGATATCTCTAGCAATATGAACTGCGTTTGGTCAAAAAATTCATCAAGTAAAGTCTTTTTTGAGTCTTAATAAAAAATATGGTCTTCATTTTCGTCCCTTACAAAAAAAAATCAACTTTTGATCACTCTACAATTCCAGTTCTTTGAAAATGTGGTCAATTAGAAATTCAATGAAGATCCATTTTAGTCCCTAAAAAAGAACTAATATGAATATTTTTTTTTGTAAGGGACCAAAGTGAGGACTGTGTTTTTTGTTAGAGACCCAAAATGGACTTTACCCAAAATTCATCCATCTAGTATGACTTAAACGAAAATTGATGTCATTTATTAGGAATCATGATGATATCAGAATTGTTAGAGAATAATATAAATCATTAAAAAAACTATTATCCAACATTTAAAGTTTTGGGTTGAAATAGTTTTTTATATGGTATCAGAGCTTCACTGACCACAAGATGACGAGTTCGATCCTCACCATTCCAATTTGTGAAATTAAATAAGCATAAGGTAAACAAAAAAAAAATGCTTCAAGCCTAAAGTGCTCTTGTACGAGGGGTTGTGTTAGAAAATAATTATTATTAAAAATGGCATCACCCAACACCTTAAAATTTTAGATTGAAATGGTTTTTTTACAAAAATCTTGGGTGTTTTTATTAGAGCTGTCAAAAAGGGCTCAAGCCCTAGGGCCAGCCCTATAAAATTTTAGCCCTCTATGTAATGGGGCCATTTTAAGCCCATCCTTTTAAAGCCTCTCATTATAGGGTTAGGTTGGGGCTGGCCCGCGGGCTACAATATTCAACCCAATTTACAACGAAAAATTTCATCAAAAGTTTTGACGGAAAAAAGAATTCCTTCAAAAATTTTGACGGAATATTTTCCGTCCAAAATCTTCGATGAAAATGTGACCCAATGAAAATTACAACGGAAATATTTTTTTTCAAAATTTTTGAGGGAAATGTATCTGTGAAACTTTCGACGGAATTTAGATTTCGTAAAGATTTTTGACAAAATATTTTTTTTCGTTGAAATTTTTTACAGAAATATTTTCGTCAAAGTTTTTTACAGAAATAATTTTCGTGGGAAATTTTTAACAAAAATGTGTTTCGTTTAAAATTTTGAAAGAAATATCTTTTATCGAAAAAAAATTCAAAAATATTTTTCGTCAAATTTTTTTGACGGAAATGTGTTTCGTCAAAAATTTTGACAAAAACTTTTTTCATCAAAAATTTCGACGTAAATTTTTGTGTCAAAAATCTTGACAGAAATTTTTTCGTCAATAATTTCGACTGAAATTTTTTTCGTCAAAAATTTCAACAAAAACTTTTTTCGTCAAAAATTTCAACAAAAACTTTTTCCGTCAACGTCAAAATTTCAACAAAAACTTTTTTCGTCAAAAATTTCGACGGAAATTTTTTCGTCAAAAATATTTACGGAATTTAGATTCTGTAAAGAATTTTGACGAATTTTTTTTTTCGTCAATTTTTTTACAGAAACGTTTTCTGTCAAAACATTTTACGAAAAATTTCTATGCAATAATTTTTTTAAAAAGTGACAATTTTCTAAAAAATATTTATTTTTATTTTTTCTAATAATTTCTATGCACCATTTTATTATAAATATTTTTTTAAAAAATACATATTATTTTTTTAGAAGGCCCGCGGGCTGGCCCTAACCCATAGGGCTTTGGCCCGTGTGGATCTATATCATTGTGGGCTTTTTGGCCCTGCGAGCTTTTTGGCCCTAACCCACTTGGGTTAAGGCTAAATGGGCCAGGTTGGCCCGTTTTGACAGCTCTAGTTTTTATGCACTTCTTAAGTGCCTAAAGAAGCCTTCCAGCACACCTCTCAATTTTTATTTCGAATTTTTAAATAGACTAGTGTTGCTAAGGTGTTAGCACATTTTCAAAAAATAAAGGATATAACTAATCACCTTTCATGATTGTTGGACCTCTCAACCATAGCTCTCCTTTGTGGCCAGTTGATAACGCCTCTCCAGTAACAGGGTCCACTATCTTGGCCTCCATATTTTCTGCTAGTCGACCCACAGAACCATGGCGCTTAGCCTCATCAGGCCCTACCATTCTCGCTGCTCCTCCTCCACTTTCTGTCAGACCATAGCCCTAGTGGAAAAAATAATAATAATGAATCAAACAAAACCACAAAAGAAGAAGAAGGATAAAGCAAGTTAGACCAAGTTCTTGAGTGCAAGACCACAAATATTGATATTATTATGTGTTATCTAACTTGATAATAGAATTTTAACCATTAATAAACAAACCCACAATAATAATTTTGTAACTTCCTATTCTAATGTTAGTATACTCCCCAGCCTTGTATTTTTGGCAAACAAAGAAACTGCTTTTTGTAAAAAAAAAAAGAAAAAAAAAAGAGATGTTATATTTATTATCTTTTTTTTCTTATTACCTCTTACTATTAAGTCTTAACCATTGATTTCCGTCTAACAGTTGTAATTTATTGGATCACACTTATTAATTAATTATTAATTTTTAATAAATTATAATCGTTAGATTGATGGAAATCAACGGTTAAAATTTGATAGAAAGAAGTAGTAAAAAAAAAAATAAGTATAACCTCCCCTCAAACAAAATGTTTTTTATTTTATTTCAACTAAGCCAAAAAAAGACAAAATATTTTTGTTTCCCAAAAATTTATTTTCACCAAATACATTTTTGGGAAAGGGTGAAGAATTTTAAATGTGATTAAGTCCCAACTCGGGGCCAGTAGTGGTGAGGGACGTGGATAATTGTGTTAGGTGGTATGTGTTCTAGTCCTTCCTCATGTATCCCAAAAAAAAATCTCAACTTGGGATTAGTCTCGCAGTCGGTTCAAAAAGTTGAAACTTGTGAAAATACAAAATACGACTCGCCTTAAAGAGATAATTAGAGTCAATATACCTACAAATTGCTTCAATATTATTATTATCCCAATCTCAATTTTATTTTCTTTCACTTTTCATTTTAAAATTCTTATATATAAATATAATTTTTAATTTTAACACTCAAATAACTATGTAATTAAGAGTGATATTAAATATTCATTCAAAATATAAAATAATTTTAACTTAAAATAAGGTATTAGCAATATGGAATAAGCAAATAGAATTTAGAACATAAATTATTCGGGTTCATTAACTTTAAAATTAGTCAAAAACCAAGATTAGCCGTGATAACACCAAACTTTAAACAATCCAATAACACATGACAACATAAAAATGGGAACTGTGACCAATGTGTCACATTTTTAATATTTATATATCAAATTGCAACGCGAACAATAAATTTATCAGAATGTCACACGTTGAAGTTCGTTACGACTAGTAGCGAATTTGATAACCAATGATTTCTTGACACATGACACACTTTTGCAGGAAAAGTTGACTGTCACGTGTCCAAGTTCGCTATGACTGGTAGCGAACTTGGTCAATGATTTCGTGACACGTGACACATTTTCGAAGAAAAAAGCTGACTGGACTAAGTTCGCTATCAGGGGTAGCGAATTCGGTGCGCTATATGGCACAACAATCTTGTTGCCCGATCAGAATTAATGTACCAATCACAATAAAAAAAAAAGAAAACGAAGGAAAAAGAGCTATTTAATTAATGTACCAATCACAATTAAATTTAATTGGTACATTAATTGTTTGTGATACCATTGTTACAAATTCGAACGATGTTTCTGAAAGATAAAATATGTCAAATGAGATGTCATTGCGTAGAACTTGAAAAATTATGTGAAATAAAATAAAAAATCATCTGATTTGAATATCCGAATCAAAAGTTATAGCCTTCCAAAGTGATAGGTACATTAATTGTGATTGGTAATTAGTACATTAATTGTGATTGGTATATTAATTAATAGCCCTTTTTCCTTCGTTTTTTTATTGTGATTGGTACATTAATTCCGATTGCGCAATGAGATTGTGCCATATAGCGCACTAAGTTCGTTATCCCCGATAGCGAACTTCGTCCAAACAACTTTTCCTGTGAAAGTGTGCCACGTGGCACGAAATCATTGGCTATCAAGTTCGCTACTGGTCGTAGCAAACTTGGACATGTGGCAATTAGCTTTTCCTGCGAAAGTTTATCACATGTCATGACATCATTGACTATCAAATTTACTACCAGTCATAACGAACTTCAACGCATGGCAGTCTAATAAAAAAAAATGTTCGCATGCAGATTGGTAAAAAATTGTCAGAAAAGGTAACAATTTGGTCATTGTTCCATCGAAAAGACAAATAATAATAAAAATAAGGAAAAACGTTTATCAGTACGTCATTTTGATATATATATATATATATATATATATATATATATATATATATATATATATATATAGGGATAGGATCAACTTACACCGGTGTAAGAATAATAAATCTTACACCAAATCTTAACCGTTGATTTCCGTGCATCTAACGGTTGAGATTTATTGGGAATTAAAAATTAATTAACGAGTGAGACCTAATAAATCTTAACCGTTAGATGCAAAAAATCAATGGTTAAGATTTGGTGTAAGAGTTATTATTCTTACACCGGTGTAAGATGATCCTGCCCCATATATATATATATATATATATATATATATAGGGTTTTATAAGAGTTATGTTGTAGGAAAAGTGATTGTGTAATGTTATAGAGATTCGTTTTGCGTGCCGTAGTTTTTTTTTTGTTTCAAAAAGTGTGGCCCCCACAAAATGTTGTGTGTGTAGGAAACTTTGTTGTGTCATGTTAAATGATAAATGCAAACCCCATATATATATATATGGGACATGATATTCTTACTCAGGTGTAAGAGTTAAAAGTCTTACACTCAATCTTGACTATTTATCCACTTGTATCCAATGACTCACATTACTAAAAAATTTGAACCCTTAGATATAAGTGGGGTCAGCGGACAAGATTGAGAGTGTAACTTACACTGGTGTAAAATGATCCTAATCCTATATATATATATATATTTTCATGACATTTTATAATTTTATTTTATGAAATTAAGAAGAGAGAGAATTAAAGGAGAAAATATAAAAATCACCAATTATATATAAAATAAGGGAAAAGATATTGTAACAACTAAGTTGTGTTACTACCATGTTACTACCAATCAATCTCACCGTTAGATCGATTATGTTTATATTTATTTCTATCTTTGTATGGTTACGATTCCTTATACTTAAAGTGAAAGCATTAAATATAAGAAATCATAACCATACAAAGGTGAAAATAAATATAAAGTATTAAATTTGAAAAATCATTACCATACAAAGATGAAAATAAATATAATCGTTCAATCAACATAATCAATGTAACGGTGAGATTGATTAGTAGTAACACAACTTAGTTGTTACAATATCATTCCCCGTAAAATAATACCCTTTCTTTTAAAATTACAAAATAAAATAAAAATTAAAAATAATAATAATAATAATAATTTTAGAACATAAATTATGTTGCGCCCATTAACTTTGAAAATGGTCAAAAACCAAGGTTACCCGTGATAACAGCAAACATTAAACAACACAATAAGTTATGTTATGACCAACATCAAAAGGAGCAATAATTAATAATAATAACTTTGTCACCTGCACAATTTCAACGTTAGGGAATTTGGCATTGAAGTTCTCCGCCACCTCCTTACCGAGCGGCGCGCCACCGCTCCCCAACAACCGGAGCGAGCTAAGGTCATACTTGTTCACTAACTCAGACTTAGCGAGCGCCACCACGAGTGGCGGCGACACCGGCATGTAGCTGATCCTGTACCTCTCGACGGCCTTCAACATCACTTCAAAATCGAACCTCTGCATCAACACCAAGGTCTCCCCCATGGCTATGGCCCTAAACAGCATGAAGAACCCAAACACGTGGAAAAGGGGGAGCGTGAACAGCGACACCGATTGCGGTTCATCTGTCTCCACCAAGTGCTTCAGGTGGAAAAATCCTCCAATCAGCGCGATGAAGTTCCCGTGAGTGAGCAACACGCCCTTCACTCGCCCGGTGGTGCCGGAAGAGAAGAGAATCGCCGCCGAGTCAGACTGACTCACTTCAACTCGGCGAGGCTGCGATTCACCATCGAGCATGGAAAGGAACTGGGGCGAGTCGAGGAGGATGGTCCCGAATTGGAGGGAGGGAATGTTGGGCGCGGTGGATGACGTGGCGAAGGCGATAGCGGGTTTGGTGAGTCGAACCTGGTGAGTCAACTCGGTGGGAGAACTGAGCGGGTTAGCGGGTGAGATTGTGACGCCAAGGGAGAGTAGGGAAAAGTAGAGTACGGGCACGTGTAGGGAAGTAGGGGTGAGGATGAATGCCACGTGGCCCTTGGAGAGAGGGGTAAGGGATTGTAGGGAGGAGGCGAGGGATTTGACTTGGCGGATGAATAGGGAGTAGGAGAGGTGGCGGTCGGTGGCGGAGTCAATGAGAACGGTGGTGGTGGCGGCGGCGGTGGGGATGAGAGAGAGGACGTAGTCGGTTAGGGAGAGCGGTTGAGAGGGTGGAGGGAGTGGGACGTTTGGACGGAGGCTGTGGAAGGTTCTGGAATGAGAGCAGAAACCGCTGTTTGGATCGATGCTAGTGTTAGGGTGAGACTGTGTTTGAGTTTGGTTGGCCATTATCGGAGTTTGGTTTGGAATAGTGTGATATTCAATTACTGGCTATTGCCTACTCAACCAGACAGACACTGTCTTTTCAAGCATAATAATACACACATTATTTGACGCCACATTATACACTAGTGATTATAGTATCCGCACTCAGAGATTGGATTGAATTACTATCCATATAAAGACACGACTTTATATGAAAAATATTATTTTCTTATTTTATAAGATTGTGATTGTTTATTTTTTTTTTTTGAAAAAATGTGTATATTTGTAAAGGACATAAATTTAGGTCTTTTTAGAAGAGATAGACACAAAAATATGTGGATCAGTCTCATCTCTTTGTGCCTATCTTTCTTAAAAAGATTTAAGTTTGTATTTTTTAAAATGACACATATTTTTCTCTTATTTTTTTTAAGTTTTGTAAATTAATTTAATTTAAACACTTTTTTTTTATTAAATATATTAGTAACCTTGATGGTTCTGATCATATAAGATGGAATATTCCTGGGCACCGGGAAATCTCGGTTAAGGGTATTTACAAGCTGTTAGCTGGGCAAGCTGTTGGGATTTCAATGAACTCATAAATTTGGAGTTCCATTTGGGAATGGAAGGGACCACATAAAATATAATTATTTATGTGGAAAGTAGCTCATGGTAGATTGTTAACAAATATGAGGCTGAGTCATCTGCATACGGAGGATCCTCTTTGTTGTTTATGTCTTGTGGAAGCAGAGTCATCTCTTCATGCTCTAAGGGATTGCATTTGTATTAGAAATCTTTGGCATAAATTGGAAGCTCAGAAATATTGCCATAATTTTTTTAGTTTAGATGATCAGAGCTGGCTTTTATCCAATCTTCGGGTGGATATAGTAGATGGCAGGAGTGTACCTTGGCACATTACTTAGCAGTAACGATTTGGCTAGCTTGGAAGTGGAGAAATGATAAGAAACATGGTAGTCAATGTCTCCATAATGCTTATAATCAGCATATTGTTGATAGTCAAACAATTGAAATTTGGGTTATCACAAAGAAAAAAGCAACTAGTGTGTCTTGCACAAGAAAGGAGGAGGTTCCAATTGCATGGAAATATCCGGAGGTTGGCTGGGTAAAACTTAAAACTGATGGAGCTGCCAAAGGTAACCCAGGGCTGGCTGCATGTGGGGGAGTTTTAAGAGATAGTACTGGTCAATGGCTAACTGGTTTCTCCTATCGAGTTGGCCATTGTAGTGCTATTACGGCGGAGTTATGGGGCATTTTAAAAGGAATTCAAATGGCCATTGTAGTGCTGTCACAAAGGAAAATGGTTGGAGAAAGTTAGTAATAGAAAATGACTCTTTAACAGCAGTCACGTGGCTTACTGCAAAGGGTGAGCCAGCCTGTGAGTCTCATATTGTTACTCGTATACAGACATGGATGGATAGAGAGTGGTCAGTGAAAATAAAACACACGTATAGAGAAAGAAACTGTTGTGCGAATTGGCTGTCAAACTTTTCTTTGGTGAATCCTAATCAAGAGGACTTTTGTATTTCCTATCTCCCCCTCATGGTATTTTCTTTTTGTATTTATCTGATTTAGGTGGTTTTGGTAAAACTCGTTGTATTTGTCCTTTTTAGCCTGTTTTTGGGGTGTGTTTTTCCCTTTCAGGATACCAAAAAAAAAATTATGTTTTACTAAATTTATCTTAAATATGCAAATTAATTGTTACTCGATTAATAGCAAATTCATTGAACTAGTATTTATAATGTTTAATTTTTAATTTTTTCTTAAAGCACATTGAATCTAAAAAAAATAAAAAAACATAGAGCTAGTTCTCTAATAAGTATATGATTTTTATCATTATTGGTATAGAACTATGAAGTAACAATAGAGTATTAGTTTTGTACTTTATCTTTTCTATTCAAAAAAAAATTGAGAAAATAAATGAAAATTTAAGTAAATAAAAAGACAATAAATACTTCCAAAATTAAAATAAAAAATTATAAGCACAACATTACGTGTAGTTTTGACTTCAATCAATAAAGCAGTTAACCGTCTATTACGTCGGGGATTTTGAACACCGATATGATGATATAATCCGTCTCGTGATTGGTGCACATCTTTCTCCCCTATTTGAGCTCGTGTTACTGTTTTTTTTTTCTTTTGAACGTATCTTGGTCGGGATATACAAGTGTTCATGATATTCTCGTTAAAAAAATTGGGAGTGAATTTTTTCATGTTAAAAAAGACATTGTTTTGTCTGAAAGACAGAGATGTCTAGCCGGTGGCTGGTATATTTTATGTAAGATCTAGGTGCTCTCTCAGGTATCTATGAATGAAATATCCTTGAGGGTAAGCTGATCACTGTGCACAATAATAATTGACATAGTCAATGCGTGGGGTGTGTGCACAATGACAAGCTAAGAGAGAGAGGGTTTAGAGAGTGTGTGTGTGTACCTTATTGGTTTAACCCCTTATTTATATATGGGTTACCTGAAGGAGTGTACTTCTGGGCCTCTTAGGAATATTGGGGGCCCAAGTCCAACTGCTTAGCTGTCTGGATAAGATTGTTATTAATAGAAGATTTTCCTTCCTTTTGTGCTGTCCTTTATTAGTCCTTCTAGAATATGGGCCTTTTGTCAGGTCCATAACAGTTGCCCCCCAGCCCGGTAGTTTGGTTGTCCAGGTTGCCGGGATGTAATAACAGTAATCTCTTCATTTTATTTCGCAAGTCTGATTTCTTATCAAAACTTGGATGTGTTGCTTTCTTAGCAATAATTTTGATTTCTTCGCAAGAACTTGCGAATCTAAGGGCGTCCCCTATCTTCCGAGATTACTTACCTCGGCTAGAACTCACGTTCTTGCTATTTTTGCAAGACGGGTTCAAATACCTCGGTTTGATGCCTTGGCTAGAACTCACGTTCTTGCTATTTTTGCAAGACAGGTTCAAATACCTCAGTTTGATGCCTCGGCTAGAACTCACGTTCTTGCTCGTTTTGGCAAGACGGGTTCAAATACCTGGTTTGATGCCTCGGCTAGAACTCTCAATCTTGCTCGTTTTGGCAAGACGGGTTCAAATAGGTTTGATGCCTCGGCTAGAACTCTCAATCTTGCTCGTTTTGGCAAGACGGGTTCAAATACCTCGGTTTGATGCCTCGGCTAGAACTCCCAATCTTGCTCATTTTGGCAAGACGAGTTCAAATACCTCGGTTTGATGCCTGGCTAGAACTCTCAATCTTGCTCGTTTTGGCAAGACGGGTTCAACTACCTCGGCTTTGTGCCTGACTAGAACTCTCAATCTTGCTCGTTTTGGCAAGACGGGTTCAACTACCTCGACATTTTTGGGCCGGGCTAGAACTCGTGATCCTGCCCTTGGACAAGACGGGTTCAAATACCTCGACGTTTTGGCCGAGCTAGAACTCGCGATCCTGCCCTTGGGCAAGACGGGTTCAAATACCTCGACATTTTGGGCCGGGCTAGAACTCGCGATCCTACCCTTGGGCAAGAGGGGTTCAAAAACCTCGACGTTTTGGCCGGGCTAGAACTCGTGATCCTGCCCTTGGGCAAGACGGGTTCAAATACTTCGACGTTTTTGGTCGGGCTAGAACTCGCGATCCTGCCCTTGGGCAAGATGGGTTCAAATACCTCGACGTTTTTGGCCGGGCTAGAACTCGCGATCCTGCCCTTGGTCAAGACGGGTTCAAATACCTCGACGTTTCTTAATATTTAACTCGGCTTCTTGCCAGAGTTTCATTTACCCTAGATTTTTATCCTAGGTCTTTATCGCAGATTGGGGTGTGATCCTTTCTCTAGGTCCATATCTCTCCAAACCCGTCTTCATTCTTAATAAGCCATTTATATTCCGGTGGGCCGGTCTTCATTTTGACTCTTTCTTCACAACCTACAAAAGTGAAATGTCAACATTTTGATTTTAAGTTTAGGCTGGTAGTATCCGCCTTTTTTCTCGAGCCCAGCTTCTCTTGCATCGGCTCTTCTTTCAGCTTGGCTTCTTTTGCCCAAGTCTTGTATTCATCTAGGTGGATTTCCTTCCTTATTTGAGTGGATCCGGATATCTTTCCTTTTTAAAGGGGATCTCCATACGACCTGTTTAATTATTCCTTACATCACAGTATGAAGAAGATAATTAGCAATAATTTTGGTTCAATCATCAATCAATAATTATCCCGTTGCAATCAGCAATCAATGATAATTCAATCAGCAAATTATATTTGACCATATTTTATGCTATATGATCTGATTGAGCACCCATCATAAAGCTCCATGCTCTCCCGTTTTCTTGATTCTCATTTATGCTTTGTGAACATAGGGAACGAGACTTCATGGTGAAACCTAATGCTCCTTTTTCCATGATAATATTTAAATTATCTACCGACCTGCTTTTGCCGACATATAATACTAAACACATGCATAACAAAGTTGACCAACTTTCAAGATTATATATTTTGCATATAAGCATCGTATAAGAATTTGGTCCAGCAAGAAGTCATATAAAATCATGATAATAATTTCTGGGATATAAAAGTAAGGAACAAAATATTTCCCTGTTATTTTATAACCATCCTGCTTGCAATAGAGGACGATTCCTGCAGTGGGAGTAAGATAAACCAGCTCTGGTCTTTTTAATTTAAGCTCATTGGCATGGTTCCAGCATGTTATTCTTGCCTATTGAAATCTGATCCTGGCTCTGGTTTTGATGTCGAACTGCCATATTTATTGAAGTCTGATCCCAGCTTTGATAATGACTTGGCTGAGATGCGTATTGTTGGATGTTAGCAGAGATGCCAACTGAAGTCGGCTTTGAATTTTAATCCAACTCCTCTACTTCCTGCATGTTGATTATTCATCTTTTACTTGGGAAAATTGTCAGTGGTCATACGCATAATTTCCATAAGTATATTATCCATGTGAGTGGCTTGTGCGACTATGAGATGTCATATTATGATAATAAGTGAATTAGCATAAGAGAAATTATATCCTTATCTGGATTATATTTCTGGCCGTCCACCGAGCTTGCTGTAATCATGCCTGAGAAATGGTCCTCAACCGGGTTCCCACACCCTCTGAGAAATGACCCAGTTACCAAAGGGACCTGGGTTTATCCGGCCTTGATGAAATTCAGGTAATCCGGGTTGTTTTTGAGCCATGAATGGCATTGTTGGCCTCCTGTATCTGTGGCGAAATCTCAAATAACCATATCTTATGTGTCGTGGGAGAGTAGGCTTCGTTTGTATGCTGGATTTGGGTCAAAGTAATGCCAGTGCTTAGTTTTCCATTCTTTGGCTTTTAATCATTTGTTTGTTCAACAAAGTGGCAATGTAAGTACTGAGATCTTGTCTCCCGTTGCTTTCGTGGATTTTGTGAGACATGCCTTAGATATCTCTTTTGCAATAGAAACTCGACCAGTGTGCCAAGTTGATCAATTTTGGTGAACACCGGCTTCCTTCGGCTTCTCCCATCTTTTTTTTTTTGGATTCCAACGAGCCAGGATGTGAGAAATTCATGTACATTCATGGCCAAATGGGCTTGAGACAGAGAGTCTCCTAGTACTGGCTGCACTTGGCAAAAATTATAAGATTAAATAAACATATCAGTGTAAATAATAGATCAAGTTATGTAGGATATCTCCCGTAAACACGGGTCATTTGCAGCCGCTGCATAGAGGCTTCAACGGAAATCAATGTCCGACTTTGGCATGCAGTGTGGATCATGATTTGGTCATGATTTTTATATTTCTATCTTAATCAACCCGGGTCATGATTTTTTATTCACCCGTCAACTATTAAGTTGCTCTTTTATATTGACCACATGGTAGGTCCCATGGTGCTATCTGGTATTGCTGGTGGGCTTGAAGATATCGAAGGAATAACTTCATGATTTGGTCGTTTTATGATGATATTTCTCCTTCCTTCCTTTTATCAACCCAATGGGCCCACCTTGTTATAACAAAAAAATTATGCAATCTAAAGATAATAGCCTACTTTTCAGGCAATTGCTAATTGATTGGCATTCAAGGATATTTAGCAATTAATAAAATTGAAAATAAATGAGTAAGGGGACTTAGCTTATCCTCATCTTTTCTGGCAATATCTCTTCTTGGAACATGCCCCTTGCGTAACATTTCAAGATGGAACGAGTTTGTGCTTTATTATCTCAAAGGAATTCTCAAAACCAAATGTGGATTGTAACACGGTTGCCATCCGCCTTGACTTCATGGATGTTAACGCCTTGGTTTCTGGCCACCTCCAAGATGTCATCGCAGCCAATGAGACCAGCAGCGGTGTTGACTGTTACCACATATTACATGACGGCAACATGATCGATCACCTTTCTGGATCTGACTCAACGATGTTAGCTATTTGGCAGCCGCAACAATTTTGATGAAGTTACCACCAATATTCATGAGATTACGTTCTCTGCACCTATTTGATTAGGGTTTGATATGGGCCGCTCCAATATACATGAAACAGGCTGAGTCACACTTTCCACACTTTCTCCATTGGCGTGTGGTTACTTCATCTGTCCTCCTTACAAAGCACCCGTGGAGCTCCCAACCGAGATCTAACCCAAAGTAATTATCAATGTGTGTGAACTCGCCTCATGTATTGATTCAGTTGAGAGGATCAGATTAACGTTTGCATCCCATTTGCCTCTCTTTGTGTGAACATTAAATGAATTTCATCTCTTTCTAATTTTGTTGGGACCCACCATCTATTTGGTGAAAGGAATTTTGAGGCAGCTATTTAAACATCTTGTTAGGGCCCACCGTGAAACTTGAAATTTAGGCTAACATATTTGTAACAGTGAATAGAAAAAGAAAATGAATTGAATTCATTATTAAATTTAGGCTAACTTTAACTTAAAAGTAACTTTTAACTTAAAAAAGAGAGATATCAAACAGGCTTTGTAACCAATTTGTTAACATTGCATAACATCAAGCACAGTGTAATAATAAAATTAAATTACTTCTTAAATCATATCTTAAATAAAATAAACTCAAAATTTAATTATACATTCGACTGAAATTAAGTTCAATATTACATCTGACATGGACTATCTTACATCATCATCTAAACAGATAAGAAAAGTTTCTATTCTATCAATCACTCCACAGGTACACAAAACCATTCTGAACTCTGTATAGTCCTCAAAGTCTATAATCTTGGTGCTTCATCCTACTCTAAAGCTATAGATACTGGTATGCTTAGAACCTTGTATAAAGCCTTAACCGAAACAGTATTAGCACCCTCCAAATCCCACATTTTAGTATCGGGTCCATCATCTATGCTTGGTGGGAGATTTCCTCGAAAGATTTCTATTATATGAGGAGGAAACCAAGACACCAAAACATCCAAACATCCAAATTCCATTCACCATCATGTTTGACAAGATCACTAACAGTTAAATCAACATTAACAAAATCTGGATTCATTGTTAACTCATTTAAGGATTGATTCTCCAGTAACCAATTGTCATTCCAAAAACTAATACTCTTCCCATCTCCAACTTCCCATATCAGTCTCCCCTCCATCTCCCTCCAAATCCTACACATATTTTTCCACAACCCAGAGTCACCATTACAACTAACAAAACAACCACCTCTTCTATTCCTCCTTTCATACTTAGCTTGCAGCACATGTACCCATAATTGATCTGGCTTAACAGAAAAATTCCAAGCTCTTTTTGAAATAAATGCATCATTCATAACAGACATAGACTTGAACCCGAGCCCCCCATTTTCCTTAGGAAGAGTAATAGTTTGCCAATTAATCAGATGGTGTTTCCTTCTTCCTTCCTTATCACCCCAAATAAAATTCCTCTGAATTTTTTCTCTGTCATTACAAATAGCCACAGGTAGCTTACAATTTTGCATTTGAAAGAAAGGAATGGAAGCCAAGACTGACTGAGACAAAGTAATCCTACCTGCTTGAGAGAGAGTTTGTTGATTCCAAATATTCAATTTCTCTTTCAATTTATCAACAATCCATGTAAACAGATCCTTCGTTGCTCTCCCATGTTGCATCATAGAACCTAAATACCTACCCACCTTCTTAACATGCTTGAAACCACTTTTCTGTATTGTACTTGCAATGACCTCTTCTCTTGTATTCTTAGAAAAGAAAACACTGATTTTATCCACGCTTAAGTTTTGCCCAGAAGCTTCCTCAAACAAACGAAGACAGTTCAAAAGAAGGTCAATTTGATCCTCCTTAGCTTCCATGAAAATCATCATATCATCGGCAAATGAAATATGAGATATAGAAGGACCATCCTTTCCTACTCGAATTGGCCTCCAAAGGCCACCTCTCACAACAGTATTAATTATATGAGTCAATTTTTCCAAAGCAATAACAAAGAGATAAGGAGAGAGAGGATCACCTTGACGGATACCTCTTGAGGGGTGAAACTCTTCAGTTTTCCCACCATTACACGTAACATTAATCTTAGAAGTTGTCACACACTTCATAATCAGCTTGATGTGCTTACATTACCCACTTTTATAAGTTTAATTATAAGTTTAATTATAACATTAATGGACGAAAGGTTTCTATGTTAATTATAAGTTTAATTCCTAAAAATATCAAAATCTGCGTTCACATTACCCACTTTTAGTATAGGACGAAACCTTCACATCATCAATAGACATTTCCTTATGTGCATAGTAATATCCCACTATGTAATTATTCCCCACATTTACACACCGTAGTCGTTTCATTCTAAAATTTTCTCCATTTTATAGGGTTCTATATCCTTGTGGATCCTTTTCATTTTGCTTTTACTCAATTTTTGTAAATATTAATTAATCATCGGAGTATTTGAAAGTGAATCATTACTTATCGTCCAACCACATTACACGGAGATTATTCCAGCAATTATTCCGAAAAAGAAAATGGATCTTCTCTATGTTATGTAAGAAAATCTTAATCATATAAGATGAATTATTAGTAATAATTTTGTAATTATCTATTTCAATATTTTTTATTTCTCTTCTCTTGTCGTCTTTTTTTTTTTTTTTTTTTTTTTTTTTGCTGCATTACATGGGAATTGAACACACACCACTACACTACAAACACCTAACACACACTCCACACCACTAGGCTAATCCTAGTGGATTTCCCTTGTCGTCTTTGAAATTATATTTAAGGGAT
Organism: Gastrolobium bilobum; assembly: GCF_033153095.1. Lineage (NCBI taxonomy): Eukaryota > Viridiplantae > Streptophyta > Magnoliopsida > Fabales > Fabaceae > Gastrolobium > Gastrolobium bilobum. The sequence continues at coordinate 82,914 of NW_026897695.1, read as the reverse complement.
AAATTATATGACTCAAATTCCAATGTCAGATAATCTTTAATGATCCATTTTTTCTATTTCTCTTACTTGAAATAACTCAAATTCGTATGTAAGAGTTCTCGTATAATGAATTTGGAGATTTTTTGAGTGCACTAAGCTGTTGTGTTGAATTTGATCTCCATTTTCTTCTTGTTCGAGAGGAATGGACCATTTTATGTATTATTTAATACATAAAAATAATACATAAAATGGTCCATTCCTCTCGAACAAGGAGAAAAGAGAGATCAAATTCAACACAAATCTCCAAATTCATGTATTATACTAAGTCTAGTACACTCCAAAAATCTCCAAATTCATTATATGACAATTGTTACATACGAATTTGAGTCATTTCAAGTAAGAGATATAATTAGAACATTAATTGAACAATCAATAAGTCAAACTTTAACAGTTTTATAATTTATTATTATGTGCTTACATTTTATTATAATCTAATCATAAAAATAACGTGAAGGAAGATAAATTTAAATGAAAGTAAATTTAACAAGTTTTACATTTTTTTTGAACTTATTGATTTTATGTGTTTGTCCTTTATTTATGTTTAATAACTTATATGATAAAACTCACATATCCTTTTATACTTAATCGTTTAAAGAATAGAATATAGCTAAATTTTCCCACAAATTTGTACTCCCTCAATATGTGTCTCATTCTCCATTTTTTAAGTAGCGTGGTGACTGTGTGATGCTCGGCGTCCACGACCACGAGGACCTCCACGAGTCCACGACGAACTACTTCCACATTTAATATTATTCAGTATTTGATATAGTATTATATAAGATAATATATTATTTAAGATAATATTATTCAGTGTTTGGTAATATACTGTATAGTACTATATAAGATAAAAATAAACATTTTTAATAAAAATACTCTTTAATAAAGAATTTATATAATTCTTACAAATATATCATATGATATTAATTTTTATAAAAATCTATTGATCAGTGTGTCCAAAAAATATATTTAATTTCATAAATATAAAAAGAGAAATACTTCTCTTATGTTGTAGGTAAGTAGTTACCTCATGTTGTAGAAATAAAATTATAAGTGAGACCCACAGATAAGAAGAGAGAGAAAAAAGAATGGTGTGACTCAATCTTTTTTTGTGTGTGGAGAAAAGTTGTTTATCTCATGTAAAATGAGATAAACATAACCCATATAAAAATCTCCAATATTTTAAAAATAATATATTGAAAAATAAATTTTTATTTTGTATTAAAATAATATATTAAATTCTTGATAATTGCCGGTCACGATGTTAATACATCAACTCCTTATCAGATCTAATCTCATTATCTTAGGTTTGATTAAGTTATACATTATTTTGATATATGTATTAAGAAATTCTGCTGTATAAGCTTATACTATACGATAGTCACACTAAACAACCAAAAATATCATAGTGTATAGTATAATCTTATACTATCAAGCTTTATATATTGTTAAGAGAAAATAGAAAAAGATTAGTGGGATCCACTCACTTTTATATGAGAGTGACAGAGATTTTTTTTTTCTATAGCAAAAAAGCAGAAATATTTTTTCTTGAATTAAATAAGGGGAAATACTTTCTGTATATATGGCAAAAATTTTTTTATCAGCCGCATTAGAGAAAAGGGGGGGGGGGGGGGGGGGGGGGGGGGGGGGGGGGGGGGAAGATCCCTTAATTACCATATTCTCTTTCTTTATGGGTTTCTTTATCTCCCTTTTTCCCCTCAATGATAGATAAAAAATTTCTGTCATTTCCCATTTAATAATGATACACATAATATAGGATCTACTTATTTATATTCTAATTTAATTATTACATTTATAATCTTTTGTCACTTTTTTATTTTATCTAAAAATCTCAAATCTTTATTTTTATTCTAAATTTTCACAAACTTAATCGATTAAACTGTTTTAAGCCCTCTTCAACTCAAAGTTCATCAATCAAAATATTAGATTTCACCCGAAATAAAAAAAAAGCCTCACATTTTTTACTCTTTAAAATTCTAACTTCCCTTCTTACAAAATCCATTAACTTATTAAATTTTTGTCAATTCTAAATTCTAAACGGTTCAAATCATTTCTTATTCCAAATTTGTCCAAAACTCTTATTATTTGAGTGAAAAATAAGGATATAAAAATTTTAAGTAGAGAAAACTAAACAAAAAAGACTTGATTATATCAATAAAAAAAAGATTTTATAAGAGTTATGTTGTAGGAAAAGTGATTGTGTAATGTTATAGAAATTTGTTTTACGTGCCGTAATTTCTTTTTTTTTCTTTTTTCTTCAAAAAGTGTAGGCCCCACAAAATGTTGTGTGTAGGAAAGTTTGTTGTGTCATGTTAAATGACAAATGCAAACCCCATAAAAAAAATGAAAGAATAAATTCAAACAAAAAATTATTTACTGGTTCAGCCTTCCGAGCACCTAATAAAGTGGTAAGCCACCATGCCTCTTCCTCAGTGTTGTTTTCTCTCCTTTCTTCCTTGTTATTAGCCAAAGAAGATGAACCCGCACCGTTCCCAAAGTTGAACAAATCAAGTTGCATTGGAACTGAATCATTCTTAGTGGAGAGGTTCGCGAAATCAAGTTGCATATGGGAATTTGAAGTTAGATCTGAAGGAGAACTAGTCGAACCATGGGCTTCCATGGCACAAAGGCGAAAAGATGGAACCTTGTTGGATCTGAATTCTGAAGTAGAGGGAATGAAAAAATAGGGGGCATGGCCAGGTGGGGTCGAATGATAGTAAGGCTTGTGAATCATGGACTTCATCCTAATCCCTAATGGCCTATTACTGGAGGCGCCATAAAAGGGGTTCCGGGAAAAATTGTGAGGCTTGTGAATCATGGACTTCATCCTAATCCCTAATGGCCTATTATTTGAGGCGACATAAAAGCGGTTCAGGGAAAAATTGTGATAAGAGCCAATAGCTCTATACTTTACTTGTGCACGCTCTTTCTTGTGGGCATTTTGATGCCCTCCTAAAGCTTGTGGATTCTTGAACCCTCTCTTGCAAAAATAAGCCTCTTCCTCAGTGTTGTTTTCTCTCCTTTCTTCCTTGTTATTAGCCAAAGAAGATGAACCCGCACCGTTCCCAAAGTTGAACAAATCAAGTTCCATTGGAAATGAATCAGCTTGTGGATTATTGAACCCTCTCTTGCAAAAATAAGCCTCTTCCTGAGTGTTGTTTTCTCTCCTTTCTTCCTTGTTATTAGCCAAAGAAGATGAACCCGCACCGTTCCCAAAGTTGAACAAATCAAGTTCCATTGGAACTGAATCATTCTTAGTGGAGAGGTTCACGAAATCAAGTTGCATATGGGAATTTGAAGTTAGATCTGAAGGAGAATTATTCGAACCATGGGCTTCCATGGCACAAAGGCGAAAAGATGGAACCTTGTTGGATCTGAATTCTGAAGGAGAGGGAATGAAAACATAGGGGGCATGAGTCGAATGATAATAAGGCTTGTGAATCATGGACTTCATCCTAATCCCCAATGGCCTATTATTGGAGGCGCCGCCATAAAAGGGGTTCCGGGAAAAATTGTGATAAGGCCAATAGCTCTATACTTTACTTGTGCACGCTCTTTCTTGTGGGCATTTTGATGCCCTACTAAAGCTTGTGGATTCTTGAACCCTCTCTTGCAAAAATAAGCCTCTTCCTCAGTGTTGTTTTCTCTCCTTTCTTCCTTGTTATTAGCCAAAGAAGATGAACCCGCACCGTTCCCAAAGTTGAACAAATCAAGTTCCATTGGAACTGAATCATTCTTAGTGGAGAGGTTCACGAAATCAAGTTGCATATGGGAATTTGAAGTAAGATCTGAAGGAGAATTATTCGAACCATGGGCTTCCATGGCACAAAGGCGAAAAGATGGAACCTTGTTGGATCTGAATTCTGAAGGAGAGGGAATGAAAAAATAGGGGGCATGAGTCGAATGATAGTAAGGCTTGTGAATCATGGACTTCATCCTAATCCCTAATGGCCTATTATTGGAGGCGCCGCCATAAAAGGGGTTCCGGGAAAAATTGTGATAAGAGCCAATAGCTCTATACTTTACTTGTGCACGCTCTTTCTTGTGGGCATTTTGATGCCCTACTAAAGCTTGTGGATTCTTGAACCCTCTCTTGCAAAAATAAGCCTCTTCCTCAGTGTTGTTTTCTCTCCTTTCTTCCTTGTTATTAGCCAAAGAAGATGAACCCGCACCGTTCCCAAAGTTGAACAAATCAAGTTCCATTGAAACTGAATCATTCTTAGTGGAGAGGTTCACGAAATCAAGTTGCATATGGGAATTTGAAGTTAGATCTGAAGGAGAATTATTCGAACCATGGGTTTCCATTGCACAAAGGCGAAAAGATGGAAACTTGTTAGATCTGAATTCTGAAGGAGAGGGAATGAAAAAATAGGGGGCATGACGAAGATTATTAATATAACAATTGCATGAATGGTAAGATCTTTCAAAAATCCGAAAGGAATCTCATGCTGTAAAATCTTATTATTTTCATGATATATAGAATCATAGATTTGAAGCGATATGGACAATTTTACGCACTAATTTGTGGGTGATTTTTTCCTAAACAAAAATCCCTAAAATAATTTTAATTACAGTATATACTCTCTAATGCCACTAATTACTAAGTCAAAACATCCATAGCCAGAATATTTGAATGTGGTATTAGTAAAACACATCTTTTATGTAGTTCAGATATGGTATCAACATGATGCCACATTGTTAACATGGAAATTACTTGTTGAAAGAAAATTACTGGGGATGTCTCTAGCAGAAAAGTCAATGAAAGTAAATTGGGACACAATCTTTTTCGCATATAATTTTATTGAAATATCTATATTTTAATCTTGTATTATGGGATATAAAATAAAAATAAAACAAAATCTGCAATTAAATACAAAATCTTGTATTATGGGATATAGGGGTTTACATTTCTACAGCTGCTGTACGTGCAACAATCAAATATTTGCCATATATATACTTGAAAGCATTAAATGCGGAGAATCATAACCATACAAAGAAAAAAAAGCATTAAATGTGAGGAATCCTTACGTTCCGAACATGATTGCATTATATATTTGCCATATATAACCTATCCGTTCCGAATAGGATTGCTTCCGTGGTGGATACCTGGGGTTTATAAAATAAAAGAAAAGATAATAATATTATTAATTTGGCTTAAATTTAAAATGGACACAAACATATTATTATGAATGCATGAGAGTTTGTCTGAAAGTGTCCAAGGGAACTGAATAAACAAGGAAATTTTGGCTCTTTCACAAGTTTTAATCCTTCCGTTCTCGTATAGAAAATTTACACAGTATCATCTTAGTCTTTCTTCTAATTTGTGGAGAGAATTGAAGTTTAATTCAAGAGAGAGCGTTTTGTTCTTAATTTTAGAAAAATATTATAAATTTTCATTTAGTGATTTTTTTTTTTAAATTTGAATTATTATTTTTTCATTATCAATTGAAGATTTTCTGCACTAAATCAATTTTTAATTTTTTTTCTTACTCTGTCCCGTATATCTGTATTGGTATTTTTAACATTTTTTTTCTTTTGGGAATATATACAGACTGTGACCAGTATCCTATGATTCAAAAATTGGTTATACAATTTTATTTTTGGTATATAGTTATACAAATTTAATCCTCATTCTTTAGAACTTCCTCCCAAATGGCCTAAGCATAATCTCAAGCTTGAAATTTTGTTTTCTAAATTATATTTGGAAAACTTTATAAATGTCTCCTAACGTTTTTCTTGGAATAAAAAATGTCACTAACTTTTTATTTAATTTATAATGCCCCAACATTTAAAAAGCTCATATCCCTCTGTTAATTCCAAGTAACACAATTAAATTTTATCATATTATGATCACTATTTTACTCTCCAATTATCTAAAAACATAAAGCATGAGAGTTTGACTTCTACCTTAATTTTTTCTCAAATATTAGGATTCTTTATACAACAATTTCTCCATTCTTTTTTCCTCGAAATACTGATTTGAACTAAAAAATGCTATTATGATATTGTAACAAATGCCAATTAACCATCGTTTTTTTTTAAAAATAAAATAAATATAATGCATAAAAACTCCTTTTTTCTCACTATTTTCACATCTCCTTCACTTCACTTAAAAACATCCAAACATAACATAAGATATGTCACTTGTTCAAATACAGTGGACTAGCATAAGATATTGTCACTTGCTTAAATTAATTTAAAGGACTTAACTCTTTCAAATAAAGACACAAAGGTAATGTGTTAAACATTATTTACATTCACCAAATGGTGGTAGCTCAGTTGGCGCATGAGAGCTAAGCAAGTAGGGGTGAGAGCATGTGTTCGAATCTCCCCAGTACCACCTTTGGGCTACGTTGCCCCGACACTGACACGGGACATGGAGTACGACACGACACTCCGACACGTTAATTCTAAAAAATATTAAATTTCGACACGTTAGGACACGTTTTGATATTATATAATATTTTTAATTTATGTAGTATATATAATATTTAATATTCAATAATTTAACAAAAAATAAAGCTAAATTTATAATACCCATCAATTTTGCAAAGAAGCATAAGATATCCCAAATGTTTATATTAAATTCAATAAAATGATAAAAGATGTTTATGGCTCTGTTCGGAGTTGGCAATCAGCTTTTTTTATTCAACTTCAAATGATGATAACCGGATCTAGGAAACTCCAAATGAGGCATGTGATACCTTAAATTGACATGAAAATTTAACTTAAATTGCATGTGCAAGTTTGAAGTTGTTTATATTATAGAGAAAAATCCTGCTTTGACTTTTTTAAAAGGATTTGATGATAGGTTATTGAGAATACAAAATAAACTAATTAAAATACATATTATTATTATTATTATTTTATTTAATTAATGCTAAATCAATTATTTCAATCTCAAGATAACTTATGAAGCATGAAACACACACCATAAATTTCTAAACAGGAATCTCTGATAATCGTGTTAAAAATTGATTGAATCGAAAGCCAACTTTGGCATGTATATGACAAGGAAATAGAAGTTTTTTATTCAATCAGAAGGATTTTATCATACAGAAATTATTATATATTCACCATGATTATAAATCATTCTGGTTTTTTTTACACAAACAAGTATAAATACACTTTTCTTTACCCGCTCATAATAATAATTTTCTATCAATCTTTTTTTTTTTCAACGATAAATTAAAGAGAAAAGCATTTGTCGTTTTAAATGATATAAAATTATGTCATTTTAAGAGAAAAAAGACATAAAATAATAATTTTTTATTTAAAATTTAAATTAAAAAAAATCACTCACTTTCTCCCCCATGATTTTCATTTCTTGTGTTTATCTATCTCCTAAAATGTCATAACTTATGTCCTTTAAAAGGACAAACATCAAACCCTAAATCAAAATGCCTCAATTTTCAATTTTTGAGAATTTGAAATCTTGGAGCTCTATTGAAAAAATAGTTTTCAGCAAAGTATATATTTCACGAAGAAAAATAATGATTTTTTATTTATTTCATAAGGAGTTCCTTGGTAAAAAAAAAAGAGAGAGCAATTTCGAAAAATTTGTGTGTAAAAGGAAACAATATTAAAAATAGAGAAAAATTTCGAAACTGTGCATGTATGAGAAATGGTGAGTTCAGGTAATTGATCAAACAAAATTAAGAAAAAGGAAAGAAGAAATTTTTAGTAAACTTGAATGATATCATATATGATTGAATTAATAGAGCAGAAAATTAATAGTAATTAAATAAATTGTATATATTAAGCGATTTAAAAATTGAAAATGATTGAATAAAATAAAGAAATTTTTAGAAGAAACTTTTGAATATAACGCTGATTTTGTGAGATTTGATAAAATTTATTTTAATAGCTGATCAGAATAATAAGAGCATTTTAATCTATTTAATTTTTATTATTAATTTATTTATTATATATTTATATTAATCACTAAAGAAGTTATTATGTTTCAAAATTTTATGTTATGCATGACTGCAGCAACATATAAAACAAAATAATTACAAGGAGCAATACCAACACATGAATGATTAAATTTAATTTGATTTGCCACACCAAAAAAAATTAATTTGATTTGAATATAATGCTGGTCTTATGAGATTTGGTAAAATTTATTTTAATTGCTGATGACAATAATAAGAGCATTTTAAAAAAAATTTATTATTAATTTTATTTATCAACTGGCTTATTTTTCCATTCAATAATTTCATTATGAAACTTAAATCATTTCAATCACATTAATTCCTTTGCATGCATTCTTCTTGACATAAAACATAAACCATATCCTAGTCTAGGTCTATTGCCCTTTCATCATATACATGCTTCAATATTACATCAGGTCTCCATAATACAAATCAATTCAGTCTCAATGCATCAGATGTAACTCCTTGCATCTTAAAGTTGTCTGCCACGTCCATGAAGTTCTTCAAGTGTAGATGCGGGTCTTCACTTGACAACCCATTGAACTGGCCAATAGTTTGCAGCATGTCAAACATCACTGGTCTAAACTCAAAACTGTTTGCTGCAACATCAGGTTGCACAATGGCAGAATGAAGATTGTTAATTGCAAGCATTCCATGTGCCCTGATTGAAATTTCATCCTGGTTTGGACCTAGTCCATTAACACTAGAACTTGCTATTCTTTCTGACATGTCAGGTAATGCTGTATCAATGCTCTGTCACTGCTGCCTCTTCCTAGCTTGAAGTGTTCCTTCAATTTTTGGATCAAAGTATACTTCTGTTTAGTGAGGGGGACTGTTCATGTACTACCTGCAAAGCCTGAAAACAGAAAGAAAAAGGATCAAGTATCACTTCACAAAGAAACTACCTTTATAAGTTTTCCCCGGCAAAGGCGCCAAAAACTTGTTGTGCAATTGTGTACCCCTTTATCAATCACACATTACGCAAGTGTACGTGTCAACAAGTAATAAAGTGGATGTGTGAGAAGTTCCACAGAAGCCAAAGACCCAACGAAAACGGAGAAACCCAATATATTGGTTCCCATACGAAGAAAACTATAAAGTTGGGATTATTAAATATATTTAGTGAAGCAATCAAGGTGATCAGTGTAGGGTTCGTTCCTTTATATACTTGATATTCTGGGCCTCAAACAGCTCTTCAGGTCCATGTAAATCTTCATTCAAATCTGTCGTGTGAGTGGATAAGGATGACATTCTGTTTTGCTGTAATGCTGACAAAGCATTCTTTCCTTATTTGCTGCAGCTATGATTGAAGATACAGCTGTGTTTTGCTGCAGCACTTGATTGAAGATTCTTTCCTTATTTGCTACAGCTATGATTGAAGATACAGCTGTGTTTTGCTACAGCACTGATTAGAGATTCTTTCCTTATTTGCTGCAGCGCTGATCAGGGACAGCGCATAATGCTGCAGCATATCTCATCAGATTCTTTCCATTTCGTGTTTCAGGTCTGAATTTGGAAATGTAATCGCTGATTTAATGAAGCTTTAATGGTGATCCTTTGAATGTTTTAAAGTGCGTAGCCAGCTCAGGACTCTGATTACACGTTCAGAAACTTCTTCTAGCTAATTGGGCTTGGATCCATAGCTTGCTGGTGATGATGCATTGCTGACCTCATCTGCAGTGCTACAGCACCGCTTTCCGATGCTACAACATTGACCTGCAGTAAAATAACAAGTGCATTTAAATGTTTCCAATGCTCATTTATATCCAAATACACATAATTAACATAATTCTGAATTAAATCATGAAATCATAGAATTCATGCATTTATCATATAAAATCAAGAGAATTATATGCAATCATGGTACCAAAATATCATAATTAAGTCAAAAAATAACTCTCTTTTGGAGAGTTATCATCAGTCTACATCTTGAAAGGATAAATGGACAATGGTCCTGTGATGGCGTAAGTGCCAGTATATATATATATACCTCGGGTGGACCTGAGTGCCGGTATGCAGATGTCGTGACCGTGAAATTGCTCTAGACTTCCCTTTGGGGATTGGATCCTAAGAGGTACGACTCTTGGAAGTCCCAGGTGGACATTGTTTGAAGTGGAACTCATTGGATGGCCTCTGTGTGCGGATCGCGTGAACCAGTAAATGATGACATTCCTCGTAACGTATTGAACAATTGATAAACAGAGTGATGATGTTTTAAATGTAATGGATATTCTACAACCACCAAGGGAAGTAACGAACAAGAATTAATGGACAGTGGATTTGAACTGTAACATGATAGAAGGAACTATTAAGAGTTAGGAAATATGTACAAAATTATGAGGAGAATATGAAGTCTTGTAATAGTGACTATGTGATAAACCAGGTCAGAGGATTACCCAAAATGAAAGTAAACTATCGGTGGAAAGAATTAAACGAGGAAGTTATAATGAATTTACCTATATGTAATATGTTTATATTATACCACTACTATTATTATTATTGGGGGTAGCCCCATGTGAATATACCAAACACATTTGTCGTTATATACGGATATGATACAGATGCCTGATGTGCCTCTGGCACGTGTGGTTTTTTCATGTTAAAATTGATAAGAATTGAATCATAAGAGAGCAATTTAGATACATATTTGCTATTTATATTGATTCTTTCTATGTCAATAATATTCATCTTTTGGTTGTGTTTTTACAGGAAAAAGAGGAGTGAAAATTACAAATTATAAAAAGCCTGTTGACGCGACTCCACACGCACAAATGTATCACAGTATAAATGCCAGAGATTTGGCACATGTTGGCACCACACTGGCGCAAACCAGCGCCAGATTGCGAACTTTGCAGCGGAGACCTTGTGAATGGCGCCACTAGGCGCCCAATCATGAAGCAAATGGCGCCTCCTAGCACCATGGCGCCACTAGGCGCCCACAAGAAGGACCATGGCGCCACTAGGCGCCCACAAAGAAGGAAATTGGTGCCAAATGGCGCCCAAAAGATGAAGAATGGCGCCAACTGGCGCCGAGTCACGGGAATTGGTTCCGAATTGCAGCATACATTGGGCAGGAAGTTGGCGCAAACGTGCGCCAAACCGGCGCCAACTGGCGCCGGGTTGCGGGATAGAAGTACCGTGTTATCTCGGGGGTATTTTTCGAAGAAGGAAAAGAGTCATATAAATAGGATCCTTTTGACAGAATTAGGGAGTCAGACCTATTTTTCTTCAGAAGGAGACCGACGACAGAGCTCAGGAGGATTCTTCTACAGTTTTTCTTCTTCTCTTTTCTTCTTAATTTTATGCTTTTGAATATTGGATTATTTTTAGCCATGAGTATGCTTGGCTAGTTTTCTTTTATTGTAGTTAGGGTCACAAACCCTATGTGAACCCTTGTTACGCGGATTGATTTATAATTGCTCGTTTATATAATTCTCTTTATCTCTACCTTGTTCGTATTTGATATTTTCTTTATTAGAATTGATCACTCTAATAGTTGATAATAGTCTAAGGGTTACAACCCTAGATAGGGATATTGGGGTTTTCATCCTGAAAGGGGGTAGGATAACGGTTCGTATGCATGCTAGGAATAGATGTGTATTGAATTGCGGATGCCTAAATTATAAAGTTCATTGCTTAATTTTCATGAGGGGTTGCTAAGGGATTAGGATTCCAATTGGGGATTAAAGGGTTAAATTGCCAAGGGATTGGGATTTAACTAATTATTTTAGATAATAATTTATCCGAGTAATTTTATAAATTAATGTTGTAAATCAATCCAAAGTAAGAAGTGGGGATCATAAGGTGAGTGCGCTCTAGCTACAATACCTTTCTCATATTTTTTTTAAACCAATTCTCATTGTTATTGTTTTATTTCTATTAAATAAAAATATAAAAACAAGTCTTTATTCCATATTGTTACTAAAATTCAATTCACAATTTTCCGAACAACAAACCGAGTTTTCCAACTTAAGGGGACTGGTTATTGTAGTACTTGGTTTACAATCCCTGTGGAGACGATACTTTACTTACTCATTATATTACTTGTGCGATCGGTACACTTGCCGGTGAGCATCAAGTTTTTGGCGCCGTTGCCGGGGATTGCTAATTCCAATATTACAAATAACCGTTGATCTTTGAGATTGGATTTTTATTTTATTTATTTATTTATTTTATTTTATTTTGTTCTATCTTGTTTTGTGTTTGCAGGTGCTACTTATTATTTTGTTTTCTGAGTTTATGCGAGGTAGACTTGCTCCTACAGATTTTGTGATTGATTCTGAAATTGCAAGAACTGAGAGGAGACTGAGGAAAGTTGCCAAGCAGATAATTTGGGAAGAATTCAAGAACATACCTGTACAACCAATACAAGCAATGGCGGGTAACAACAATGCAAACAACCCACCTCCAAGATTGTTGGACACCATTCTGACTCCGGTGTTCAATAGGCCAAATTCAAGTATAATCAGGCCGACGGTGGAGGCAAACAATTTTGAGCTGAAGCCATCTCTGATTACTTTGGTGGAAAGGGTTCAGTTTTCTGGTGCTGAGGAGGAAGATCCTCATGAGTTCATAGATCGATTTCTGATGATCTGTGACACTACCAAGCACAATGAAGTGTCTGCCGATGCTATCAGGCTGCGATTATTCCCTTTTGTTGTTAAGGGAAAAGCTCTCAGATGGATAGAGAGGCAGCCAGCTAATAGTATCATGACATGGGAAGACTTGTCCACAAAGTTCTTTGCCGAGTTCTTTTCTATGGAGAAGTACAACCAGCTGGTAAATGAGATCACAAACTTCTGCCAGTTTGAAGGAGAATCGCTGTGTGCAACCTGGAAGAGATTCCAGGAACTTATCCGAAAGTGTCCGCACTATGAGGGAGATGATGACAGAAAGGTAGCAATCTTCTTTAATGGCATCTCTCCTGAAACAAGATTGGTGATAAATAGTGCAGCTGGGGGTTCTATTCGGCAGAGTACATCTGAGCAAGCCATTGAATTGATCAAGAAACTTGCAAGAAATGAGAATCAGAGCTTCCCAGTTCAGGCAAGAAAAGGAGTAATAAAGCTGGAAAGCAATGATGTTATGCTTGCTGAACAAAAGCTGTTGTCTAAAAAGTTTGACAGCTTGAATGAGAAGTTTGAGAAAATGCAAGTGTCCAAGGTTCAATCAACTTCTGTGATGTGTGAATACTGTAAGGAAGCTCATGAGTCTAATGAGTGTCCCACTCTAATGGGTGATAATCCACAGCAGTTGCAAGTGAATGGGGTTTGGTATGAACAGAAGCCCCAACAAAATTTTCAAAGAAATCAGAGTTCTCCTGGCAAAAGTAATTTTCAGAGGAGAGGTCAAGGAGGTGGTCTTGATTATAGCTCAAACAACTTTCTGCAACCTCCTCCTATTCCACAGAAGGAACTTTCTGATTTGGAGAGATTAGTTGGACAAATGGCTCAACACTCCAATGCTTTTATGGAGGAGACTAGAGCCAATACAAAAAATACAAATGCTTTCATGGAAGAGACTAGGGCTAATACCAGAAACATGAGTGCTTCAATTAGAAATCTGGAGAATCAAATTGGCCAGCTGGCCAAGCAAGTTGCTGATAGAACTCCAGGTAATTTCCCTAGTAACACAATTATAAATCCCAAGGAAGATTGTATGTTTGTCACAACTAGAAGTGGCAAAGTGGTGGCTACTCTAGAAAAGCCGAGCATAAATGTGGAAGCTGAGAAGAAACTAGATACTGCAGGTGAGCCCACAAAAGAAAAAGAAATTGAAAAACCTGCTGAAGTGGAGAAGCAAGTTGAAAAGAAGAAGTTTGAGCTAAGTCCTGAATATGTGAGAGCCATGGCACCCTATCCTGAAAGGTTCAAGAAGGATGCTCAGAAGCAACAATATGTCAGATTCCTTGATATATTCAAAAAGCTTCATATCAATCTTCCATTTGCTGAAGCCTTGGCTTGCATGCCTAATTATGCCAAGTTCATGAAGGACTTGTTATCAAAAAAGCATAAGCTGCAGGAATGCCAAATTGTAACACTCACTGAGGAGTGTAGTGCCATCATACAGAAGAAGTTCCCACCCAAACTCAGTGATCCAGGGAGTTTCAAAATTTCTATTGAAATTGGGTGTAACATCCCGTCTAATTAGGAATCTATTTTAATTGCAATTAGGAATGTGGTGGAGTATATGCATTCGGATTATATAAATGTTTGCTCTAGGACGAAGTTAAATTAAAATTAGGGAATTCTTGGTGTTACCATGGAAGGTGAGTACCTATTTTACACATGTGAAATTCTAGTTATGAGGATGGGAATAATTTAATTATAATACATAGAAAGCATGACACTACGTAGAATTTATATGAGTACTCATTAAAAATATGTGATTAATTTCATTACAAAAAAAAAATAAAAAAAAATAAACCCTTAGTAAATAATTAGTAGGATATGATATGTGAGGGGTGAACCTTTAGGGCACTAATTTGGAGCCCACTTCCCATTAAGGGCCACGGCCCAAGGGTCCTCTTGAAGGGCTTAGATCAGCCATGATCCATTAGGTTTTACCATTTATCATTTAATAAAGTTTGTGTAGTACTAAAACATTAGCCAAGTGGACACACATGATAACATCCAACCACCTTATCCCTCCACCATTGGTGCGTTTAGGATTGAAAGAGGATTTTGATGAATGGGTGTGTGTGTTAAGTCCAAGTCAGCCTTGACACCACTTACCACCAATGAAGGGAGAGTGACCTACATGCATGCTTTATCATTGGTCCTTAAATCATCTCCCTCCCTACGTTTGTGCGCATAGGAGTAGTATTACAAATCTGAGTTAGATACACTTGGTCAGAATGTTGGGCAAACCTTGCTGTCTTCTCCTTCCTCATAGGCGCAAAGAGAAGAAGGCCAACCCGAAGACTGGATACTTTCCCGTTAGCTTTCTTCTTCCCTTAGACGCTGAAGTGAGAGTCTCCAAACTGATTGCTCACTCCATGGATTAGAAGCAAACCAAATCTCTCTTATTCCTTGTGACCGTGAGCTCTTTTGAGAGTAACACAAAAGAAAACCTCCGAGACTTTACATCACTCTCATCCCTTGCAGAAGCCTTGAACTTCAAAGGAAAGGGCATTACTCTAGCAAGGAGTTGAGGTACTGCCTCTCTGTACATGCACCTCACCATTTCTCTCTGTCCCTCCATGGAACTTCCCCTCGCATGCAGCCGAAGCCAGAACTATAGGAGCGCTGAGAGAGGGCAGAAGCTGCTACATCTTTTGGTTGCTGCCCCGTGACCATTTAAGAACCTTTGGTCACATGTAATAAGGTAACGTAGAGTAAAATTAGTCCCCTGTTTCCTTACTGTTTCGGTCTCTAAAACCATTTATAGAGGAGTTATGTTTGTCATTTCCTTTCCTTGGTTTCTGTCTAGTTGGTTAACCCATGATCTCTTGTTGCATGCAAACAAAGAACCTATTTTGGAACATGGAAGAGAGCCCTTACTGTTTTAGGGATTGCTCTTTGACTTGAAAACATAGCAAGTCTGGCATGTGTTTCAACCATGAAGACAGCATGCTAAAACCTTAGTAGTGTACTCTTAACCCATCTAGGGAAGGCGATATAAATGAAAATTAAAAGATCCTAGTTGAAGCATACTGTATAAGTCGAAAATACATACATAGGAGCCCATGGGTAGATCACTTGATAACAGTGGGTTAGGCAAATTAATAGTGGTTTACATGTGTGGAATGTAAGTGTACAGAACCCCTTTAGCGCACCCTTAAGTTTAACAGAGTTGGGTATGTAAATAAATACCACGAGCATCCTTTTTAATTCTAAAATCCAATTCTGAATATGTCGAAACTATTCGCTGTTACTTATTGGAAATAAATTAATGTGAAACCCGAAATTGTTTAGAGTAATAAGCAGGTTAAAACCGAATTGGTATACAAGGAAAAACCTAGGATTTGTTATTGTTACAAGTTAGAATAATTAGCATGAAATCAGAAAATTATTCGTCATGAAAAACATGAAAAGCGATGCTATACAAGAGTTAGGTGGCATAGAAATTGTTTGTAAATTATAGAAAAGATTATTTAGAAATTCTAAATTGGTCTAGTTGGTATATGCTGTTGTATCAAGTTTTGCTCGAATTAAATTAATAGGACAGTATGATAATATGTTATTAAATAATGGTAAGGCAGAAAATGGTGATGCACAAGAAGTATGGTAAATCGAATAAAATACAAGAATAAGAGGCATGCGAATTTCTTATAAATAATAGGAATGTATGAATAAAATTCTGACTTGTACCGCATGTATTTAGGTGCACGTAATTCTTATTGAGTGGGCTGAATTTTGGTGCTGTTGATTATTGCATGGACATAAGGTATGTGTAGACGGTATTACCTAATGTGACTATTGGCTAGTGTATGGAATTGTGATGTGTTGCTCACATTTGTCCTATGTATGTTATGATGATGATGAGCCAATGGTAAGAATATGAAAGGATGATATGATATATGCATGCATTTTACATCATAATACATTTTTCTGTTGGGTGCGATTGAATAACATGGCATGTATACTTGATTCATGACATCTTGAATATATATATATTTGTATTGAGGACATGTGACTGAGCATGCATCATATAGGCATGCCTGGTACCAGGAGAGGGGACACTTGGCTTCAGTCCGCATAGGTTCCACAGTGGGATTCACCTTCATGGGAGCCATTAGGAATACCCACTGTGATGCTACGCGCACGATGGTGCTATGAGCGTAAAGGAAAAAGGGCGTTATATACGCGTTATGATATATGATGAAAAGGATTAAATGTTTGAAGTGACTATTTATGGTTTTTTGCCAAGTTAATATTGTTGCATTATGGTTTTGTTTCGACACTACTGGGATTTTCTCTCACCCCTTTGGGGCTGCTATTTTTACAAAATGGCAGGAGGACGTAAAAGCTTTTGAGGACTTGGATATTTGTTGTTGGCTTCTACTATTTTGGGCATGCTGCTATTGATGTGATATTTTATGGATGACTGTATGAAATTGAGAAGCTTTTATTACTGTGAACTATGATTTTATTATTGCATTACGATTTTATGACCAGCAAGTATTTTGGAAACAGATGTTGAAATTTGCGAAAAGGATTTTGACATGTTATCTAAATGCTGAGTTTTGAAAAGTCTTTGCGAGCACTTTGTAAGTTGTCGTACTGGGGCTATGGACCTCCGATTTTCTTATAATTTATATGCACGCGTAGCCCCAGGTGTCTAGTTTCATTATATATAAACCTTGCAAAGAAATTCTGAAAGATCGATTTATTATGAATTTTACCAGCCAGGACATTTGTGATATTTCCACTATTTTCTCTCTTATTTTGCGAGTTATGTTTCGAGGGGCAAACGAACTCCAAACCACTATTATTTTATATGAACGTGAAGCCCCAGATGTCTAGTTTCCATATTACAAAGAATATATTTTTGAATTGTTGAACTGGATTTTATACGAATTTTTAAAGACAGCAAGGTCTATCAGGAAATTTATATTTTTAGTAAGTTGAAGAAATTTTGCGTATTCTGATTTTAGTAATTAACCAGATCCCCTCTTTAGTTTTAATTGGCAATGTAAAAGCGATTTTTTTTCAGTCTCTAAAATACTATTAAAGAACTCTAATTCCGCTTAGCAAACAACTCTCTTGGAGGCCTACAAGAGAGGGTGTTACATTGGGGACACAAAAATTGGCAGTGCATTATGCGATCTTGGGGCTAGCATTAATTTGATACCCCTTTCTGTTTGTAAATCCTTGGGGATCACCGAGTTAAAGCCCACTTTGGCATCTCTTCAACTTGCTGATAAGTCTTTGAGGAAGCCTAGTGGTATTATTGAAGATGTTCTTGTAAAGGCAGACAAGTTCATCTTTCCTGCTGATTTCGTAGTGTTGGACATGGAAGGGGGAGCTGAGATGCCTCTTTTGCTGGGTAGACCTTTCTTGGCCACTGCTCGGGCATTGATTGATGTTGAAAACGGGAAGCTTGAGCTAAGGATGAATGAAGAGACCGTTACCATTAACGTCTTTGATTCTTTAAAACAGTCTTCTCACAAAGATGATTGTTTTAGTCTTGAAGTAAAGGAAAAACAAAGTGTAGCGGATGATGCCAAGGAAGATGGTGCCATAAAGGTGGATTTGAAGGAGCTTCCTCAACCTCAAAAGAATGTCTTCTTGGGTGATAAGGAGGCGGTGATTGAAGCACTGAAGGAAGAGGAAACTGAATTGAAAAATAAAGATCCCTTTTCCCATACGAACAAAATTCTCAATGAGGATGATGACAAACCTGGGAGGAAATCTAAAAGGAGGCGTCATCCTATGCTGAAGAAGGTACTAAGAAAGGAAGTGGTGAAACTCGTTGATACGAGTTGGAAGAGACATCGGGAGCTGAAATTTGACAAGAGACACCGAGACTCTATCTCTCGAAAAAACCAAAGCTTCAAAGAGTTCCTCGCATGGATTAATATTTTGGAACAAATCTGGGAATTGTGGTCTCATACACCAAGGCATCCAGCACCACCAGATCCTCCATTTGCTGAATCATCCCACGCTGCTGAGGGGGATGACATGGAGGGTTGATCATATCTCCTTGCTGATGGAGATTTTGTATATTAGTTTATTTTTCAGTTTCGTATTTTTATTTTTTTATTTTTATTTTGTGTTGGTTTATTTCTCTCTGATGTTTTACTGTGTGCATTATAGTTTATTCTATATGCCACTGTTTGTTCTATTGTGTAGGTTTTTCTTCTTTCTCGTGGTTTAATTATTGCTGAGGACAACAATTCTCTAAATCTGGGAATGGTAGGCAGGCTTGCACCTGAGAACTGCAATTCTTCTATCAGGGGAAATACTCTAACTCTTTTAATTTTCTTAGTTAATTTTTATAGTTATTTTGTGTGATATATATAAAAAATAAATAAATAAATAAATAAATTTTTGAACATGTTTTCTGAGCAAGTCCCAGGTTTAGATATGCTTTCCCTAGTTAACTTGCCTGATTCATCCTAGGAAATATGTTTTGTATGAACTTCTGGCATGATATTGTATGGGCATGAGTAGACTTCATGATTGCTCGTTTGTCTGAATTTTGTGTTTGAATGATTAATGATGCCTGATGTTTCTTTTGGAAGTCTAGCTTGACATCATAGCTGGTGAGGTTTTGTGCTTAAACACTTATTTTATTCTGAGAGACCTCATTGTGATAGCATTCTAGAACTTGCTCTATTTCTCTGAGATGCATGCATTGGTTGATATGATAAAGGCATTTTGTTCTTGTTAGCTATTGGCCAAAAATAACCCACCTGTATGAATTTTTCCACTGCTAACCCCTTTGAGCTTGAGCCTTTTTGTTCATAATTCCTGATTGATGGTTTAGCCTATATCCATGTGACTTACCTTAATTGAGATTGAATTACTGATATGTTGGAATAATTGATTGTTTCCTGTATTGAGTCTTGTACATTGCTGGGGACAGCAACGTTTAAATCTGTGAATGATTTGATGTGCTTCTGGCAAGTGTGGTTTTTTCATGTTAAAATTGAAAAGAATTGAATCATAAGAGAGCAATTTAAATACATATTTGCTATTTATATTGATTCTTTCTATGTCAATAATATTCATCTTTTGGTTGTGTTTTTACAGGAAAAAGAGGAGTGAAAATTACAAATTATAAAAAGCCTGTTGACGCGACTCCACACGCACAATTGTATCACAGTATAAATGCCAGAGATTTGGCGCATGTTGGCACCACACTGACGCAAACCAGCGCCAGATTGCGAACTTTGCAGCGGAGACCTTGTGCATGGCGCCATTAGGCGCCCAATCATGAAGCAAATGGTGCCTCCTAGCACCATGGCGCCACTAGGCGCCCACAAAGAAGGAAATTGGCGCCAAATGGCACCCAAAAGATGAAGAATGGCGCCAACTGGCGCTGAGTCACGGGAATTGGTTCCGAATTGCAGCATACATTGGGCAGGAAGTTGGCGCAAACGTGCGCCAAACCGGCGCCGGGTTGCGGGATAGAAGTACCGTGTTATCTCGGGGGTATTTTTGGAAGAAGGAAAAGAGTCATATAAATAGGATCCTTTTGACATAATTAGGGAGTCAGACCTATTTTTCTTCAGAAGGAGACTGATGGCAGAGCTCAGGAGGATTCTTCTACAGTTCTTCTTCTTCTCTTTTCTTCTTAATTTTATGCTTTTGAATATTGGATTATTTTTAGCCATGATTATGCTTGGCTAGTTTTCTTTTATTGTAGTTAGGGTCACAAACCCTATGTGAACCCTTGTTACGCGGATTGATTTATAATTGCTCGTTTATATAATTCTCTTTATCTCTACCTTGTTCGTATTTGATATTTTCTTTATTAGAATTGATCACTCTAATAGTTGATAATAGTCTAAGGGTTACAACCCTAGATAGGGATATTGGGGTTTTCATCCTGAAAGGGGGTAGGATAACGGTTCATATGCATGCTAGGAATAGATGTGTATTGAATTGCGGATGCCTAAATTATAGAGTTCATTGCTTAATTTTCAGGGGTTGCTAAGGGATTAGGATTCCAATTGGGGATTAAAGGGTTAAATTGCCAAGGGATTGGGATTTAACTAATTATTTTAGATAATAATTTATCCGAGTAATTTTATAAATTAATTTTGTAAATCAATCCAAAGTAAGAAGTGGGGATAATAAGGTGAGTGCGCTCTAGCTACAATACATTTCTCATATTTTTTTTAAACCAATTCTCATTGTTATTGTTTTATTTCTATTAAATAAAAATATAAAAACAAGTCTTTATTCCATATCGTTACTAAAATTCAATTCACAATTTTCTGAACAACAAACCGAGTTTTCCAACTTAAGGGGACTGGTTATTGTAGTACTTGGTTTACAATCCCTGTGGAGACGATACTTTACTTACTCATTATATTACTTGTGCGATCGGTACACTTGCCGGTGAGCATCAATGCCAAATGGATTGGGTCCATGTGTGATCTGGAGTGTACTGGGTACACATCTTGCCGTTGTATACGGATATGATACAGACACCAAATGGACTGGGTCCATGTGTGATCTAGAGTGTACTGGGTACACATTTGGTCGTTATATACAGATATGTTATAAATATGAATTCCCATGTGTACTGGGTGCACGTTATACGGCTTGATATTACTATCTCTACGCGGCTTATGTGCCCGGAGTGTATGGTTATCTCTGTGTGGCTTATGTGCTCGGAGACTATTGTGATCTTTGTGCGGAGTATGTTCTCGGAGACTCCTTATTTTTTGTGCGGATTATATTCTCGGAGACTATTGTTATCTTCTCTGAGGATTATGGTACGAGGAAGTATTTGGTCTTGAGATGATTGCTGGTATAGAAGAGATGGATTATGTTACCGCACAACTGAAAATGTGCCATGTGAGAAACGTAAGATGTGATGTCAAGTAATTTTAAGTGGACAACAATATGTCAAATTGGATAGAAGATGTGAGGCATCATGAGTAGGATTTATGAGGTGTGATCTCAGAGAATTCCGTAGTGTGTGTTCACCAAGCATGATGATATGGATTTTGGTTTCACGTGATGTTGTGAAGTTTGTTGGGATTCTCACCCTATGTGAAAGGAATAACAACTCTTCTAGTACTGATGGATTGAGTAAATGTTCCTTTAGGAAGGCCTGTGATAATGAGATGTTAAGTTACGACGATGGCCTGATGGCCTTCAATGAGAAGTTAGTTGTGACAAAGTCCAGTAATAATGACTGGTGACATAAATTATGTTCGGTTGAAGAAAAGGTTGATAACTCGGTAAAGTAACTTAGAGTATTATAAGTTTATATGTGCTTGGTGGGAGAAAAATATTCTTGGGAGATACAATATATGGATAGAAGTTTAGAAATTGATTTAAGGATGAAATTAGTTCCAGATGATATTAAACAGTTATGTTTGGGAAATTCCTGTGTGATGGGACTTATATGTAAGAATATGATATAGTATATCAAGATGGACATCCATGACCAAAGGTCGATGATTATGAAATTAAGGTATAAAGAAGTGGGACATATGTTTAAATTACAATATTGGCATTGAATGAAAAGTTAAAAATGGTTAGTTGGTGAAAATATTAGGCATAATGCCTTCGATGCAGAGGTTATTAATGGAATTTTGTGTTTAGCTTGAGATGGCTAAGTTGATAGAGTTAAGATGACTAAGTTGATAAATAGATGAACAATGGGTGTGAATTATAGATATAAAGTTGTAGATGAAAAGTTAATGAATGGATTTATGGATGAAGACTTTGAAGTGACTGACATGAAGTATAAACTATGATGAGGGTTGTTAATCCCTGTATCACTAAGAGAAAACATAGTGGTGATTATCTAAGAAGATGTGGAGACATGTCATAAAGTAAAGTAAAGTATATAAGTATAGATTTCACTGTGAGTTGGGATTATAGGATACTGTAGGGTATCGTTGAAATTAGAACGTATATGCTTAGTGGAAAAGCTAAGACATCAATGAAATTGTAAGATAAGTATCATTAGTGGAAAGAATTTGTATGTTGTGGTATTGTTGAAATAGTATTTACAGCGAAAGAATTGAACTACTATAGAAAAGGGAGTTAAAATGTTCAGGAAATGACCGATAAATGTACTTGGAGGCCGTCTGATGTTGTTATGCATGATCTTGAGCCAGAAAAATAGATAAAGATGAAAACGAAGTGAGGTTAGGCAGGCCAATTTGTAGTATAGCTATATTATTACCTATAAATTAGTGAAAGTGCAACCGCGGCCTATGAAAAATTTTAAATATAGTGAAATAAAAAGCCATATCACCGGAAGTGGCAAGTGTTTGTGAAGGATTCGGGAATGATGGATACCGCAAAAATGAGATTATGCCTGTGACGAAAGTAAAATGGTAAGGACGCACACATGGGGAGGCTACTTGGGAGCGGAAGGACGGGATTCTCCAGCTATATCCTGATTTAGTGGACCGGTACGATGCTAATTTTGCGGACAAAATTTCTAAAAGGAGGGGTGAATATAACACCTCGCATTTCTAAAACATATATTAATATATTAAATATGGATTAAACGGAAGGATTAATGAAAATCCTGAAATTAAGGTCAAAATACAAAGGAAGGGTAAAACGGTAATTAGCCTAACACGTAACCCTAGGAAAGTAAAATTGAGTAGGAGGTCTCAAATGATAAAACTAACCCTAGAAATTGATTCAGAACAAAAAATTGAGTGGTTAGGCAAGTTTCTGAAAATTTGGTGAATAGTGTTTTTACCGGGTAAAAATATTGCGGAATAGTTGCACCATAAAGCGTGCCGAATGAATTTTTAGCTCTAGGTTTGGATATAAGTTATAAATGGTACATAGGACTAGAAATTATGATTTCTGGTGAAAATTGATAAAAATTAGTGTGTTTAGGGAAGCGTACCCACGGCCGCATAACAGCTTAAAACTGCGATTTCTCCAAACGACCGGAAAACTCCAGATTCATCTGATCAAGGGAAATTAAAGGACAATGGTTAATGTTAAAATTTAGAGTTTCTAAATAGTTTGTGAGATTATGGACGTTTAGCGGAATAGACGGAAAATTCAAATAAGTTTGCAATCGCGTGAGGTGGCGGTGGGACCCATCTCACTTAAGTGGACCTTGCCACTTGGACAACACCACAAAATCAGCTCCTTCTCTCTTCTCCTCCCTCACCAAAACCGAGTTGCTTCCATGGAAGGGGAAGATTTGATTCAAAATCTTATTTCCCTCATAACTCCCTCCATACAACCTCAAATCAAGTAAAGTTTGTGAGCAAAGTTGTTGGAAATCATCATCCGAACATATCTCATCGATTAGTTTTCCTTGAAACTCTCTCATTTGAGAGAAAAAGGCCAAAACCAGCCACAAAAATTGGAGGAAATTGGAGGTTTTTGGAGTTGTTTGTTCAAGCCATTGCTTGAGGATCACTTGGAGGGGTCCTAGGCCAAGCTTGTGAGTATATTTCAACACTTTTTATGGCTTGATTCATGAATCTAAATTTTGAAAACCTAGAGCATGAGTTGTGTAATTGATGTAGTTAGAGAGCTCAAATTAAAATTGTGTATTATACAAATATGGCTTAGAATGATGTTTTAGAGTGATTGATGTCATCAAAATTAAGAAAAAGGAAAGAAGAAATTTTTAGTAAACCTGAATGATATCATATATGATTGAATTTATAGAGCAGAAAATTAATAGTAATTAAATAAATTGTATATATTATGCGATTTAAAAATTGAAAATGATTGAATAAAATAAAGAAATTTTTAGAAGAAACTTTTGAATATAACGCTGATTTTGTGAGATTTGATAAAATTTATTTTAATAGCTGATGAGAATAATAAGAGCATTTTAATTTATTCAATTTTTATTATTAATTTATTTATTATATATTTATATTAATCACTACAGATGTTATTATGTTTCAAAATTTTATGTTATGCATGACTGCAGCAACATATAAAACAAAATAATTACAAGGAGCAATACCAACACGTGCATGATTTAATTTGATTTGAAAATAAATTTTTTTATATCTAATTGTATAAATAAATAGAAACTTTAATAGAATTATTTTTCTTTATCTCAAAACAAAAAGAAAATCCTTTTACTCGTAATTCTGCCTCTATATATATGGATGTGGTCTGAAATGTAAATTGTTGAGTGAAGAGTCATGGATTACTACCTGGAAATACCAACTTATTTTGATTATTTGGAATTTTTGGAGGAAAGCAAAGAGAATGATGTTAATGCTTTCTTCGCGAAAATTTCATCTTATTCTCAATACTTGAGTTTTATGGAATTATGGTTGCCAAATTTGGAATCGATTCCATGTACTCCACCATCGTCACCACCTTCAACTCATCTTTTCTTTGATCAAAAACCTCCTCTTCCCTCTTCCTTCGTTCCCTCTGTTTTATCCCTTAATTAAGAGTCTTTGGCAACACCAACCATTGATGACTCAGTTGTTGAAACCAAGCCCTTGATACAAGATTTCAATTTTCATCCTATGTAACTTTCCATGCCTAGGGCTGGCAATATGGGCTGGCCCGCCCCGGCCCGCCACTGGCCCGCCCAAAATGGGTTGGGCCAGCCCGCCCCGTTTTGACAAAATGGGTTGAACTTTACAACCCGTCCCGTTTTATGAGTGGGCTGGCGGGCGGCGGGCCAACCCGCCTAAAATAAAAAAATTCATAAAATAAAATAAAAAACATAAAATTCTACATAAAAACACTTAAAAAAATCTGCATAAAAACACACAAAAAATTTGCATAAAAACACAAAAAAATCTGCATAAATACATATAATTGACGTTAAATTATATGGGTAGGTGACGTTATTGGATGGAAATTGATTATAAAATATAGCAAGGCAAATGAATAACATGTATTAGCTTAATATAGGTGACGTTAGCAAGGCAAATGTATTAGCTTTGTTAACATGTAAAAATATAATTATAAAATTTTTGTTACACAGCCCTACTTTGCCCAATGTATAGGTCCATGTAATTCTAATTTTACATTTCAACTTTCAGTAATTCTAATTTTTTTACTATTAAAAAAAATTAAAAATTAAAAAAATTAAAAATAGTAACCCAACGGGCCAACCCGGCCCGTTTTCCTATCAACCCGTTTTAACTCATTTGTAAACGGGGCGGGTTACATTGGGTTAGTGGGTTGGGACTCATAACCCAGCCCGCCAACTTGAGTGGGTTAAACGGGCTTGGCCCATATTGCCAGCCCTATCCATGCCCTTTAATCACACTCCAAGAGTATCTGGTTACAATCTTCATCATCATGGTGTTCTTGATGATGGGCCGAATAACAATGGAGGAGAGAAAATCAAAGTTCTTGAACCCGAGATCATCAATCCCATGAAAAGCACCATCAACAGTCCAAGAACAACATGCCAACAACCCAAATCCAATGATTCGATGTAAGAAGTTCAACACAGAAGCCAAAGACCCAAGCGAAAACGGAGAAGACCCAATTATTGGGATGATTACATACATTGAAGTATGACTATGTTATGAGAATGTTGGGGTTCTGTTGTATTAATCTTAGTCGTTAATTTTATTCATATCCAACGACTTTAATTTATTAAATATATTTAGGGATTAATTTTTTTATTTTACAACCGTTAGATATAATTTTTTTTTCTGTTATTTTTGTTTGATCAAACATCTAATCTGACAATAACATCAATTATGGTAAAACCTAGTTTCCGGCTAAGAGACTTGATTATATAATACCGTCTTTTCTTTTTTTCTTATTTTTCTTTTGTTGTGATCTTCTGTTTATGAACTTTTGATTTCCGTGAGCTTTCGAGCATCAATCAAAGGATTGTTCTAACTTAACGACTCCACTAATTGTTTGAAACTAAAAAATACATTATGTTTCTGAAGCTAAAATTATGGTATGAAGATATATTGATCTGATGATTATCTTTGAAACATATGCAAGTTTATTTAACGTTATTATACAGTTAGATGACACCTTTTTTTTTTCTTTCGCCTGGTTCAAATAGGCCTTCATTCAGTTGAATAAATAAATTTAGTTTGGTGAGATACACTAAGAATTCAGATCACGATAAAAAAAAAATTGTTTCCTTATTCAGAAAGTTCGCAAATTTTGTTTCCTTATTTTTTTTAATGGAGAGAGAAAGGAAAAAAAATATCTCATAATAGGACAAGATTTGATTGGATATACTTGTTTAATAATTTTAATTATGTGTAAACATGAGACATTTAAAACTGGAATCAATTACAATCATGACAGAATTAAATTTAGATATCTTTTATTATTTTAGTTAATTATATGATTTATTTTGTTTTTATAATATTTTAAATTTCATATATAATTATACTGAAAAACTTGCTGAGATTTATAATCAACGTGAATACACAATATTTTCTATATGAGTATTTCCAAAAAAAAATATTTTCTATATGATAAAATCCTTCTGATTGAATAATAAACTTCTATTTTGTTGTCATATCTTGCCAAATATGGTTTTCGATTCAATCAATTATTTATACAATTATCAGATATTCTTGTTTAGAAATTCATGGTGTGTGTTTCATGCTTCATAAGTTATACTGATATTGAAATAATTGATTATCATTAATCAAATAAAATAAAAATAATATATTATTGAATTAATTTTTTTGTATTCACAATAGCCTATAAATAAATGCTTTTAAAAAATTCGATTTTTTTTCTCTATAGTATAAACAAATTCCATCATGCGCATACAATTTAAGTTAAATTTTCTTGTCAATTGTTATTTTATATCAATAAAAAATTATAATACTCATATAATTTGTTGATTATATATTTATTTCAAAAAAAAATTTCAAGGGTTTATTAGTTAGTTAAAACTGATATCTCTATTATAAAATAAATAATCATTTGGATACCAAAAAAAAGAATAAATAAATAATCATTTAAGTTATATATCTATAAAAACTATTGTTGTTATTATAAATAAGTTAAAACTCTGCTTCCCTCATATCGAAAAATAGGTCACTTTTTTTGTATATAAAAAAATCAATGGGCCCCACTTTATTTGCCAGGAGGTGGTAGAACTTCTCTCATAGACTCATACTATATATATATATATATATACGGTTCAACCGGTCCAACCAGTGATCTAGTATCCTGACTGCGTCGATAACCTATTTTTATATATATTTATATATATCCGATTCAACCGGTCCAACTAGTGATCTAGTACCCCGATTGGGTTGATACCTGGGTCAGATTTAATAACACTGGAAAAAACAAAACAAAAGAAACAAAACATGGTAAACAACAATGATTGCTTAATAAATTAACAATTTGACAAAGAAAAATACGAAAATTCCTAGATAATTTAAATTTGAGACTAACAATCAGACAACATTTAAAACAAAGGGTTTAGTGTGTGTCCTCTTAAAGGATACAAGGTTATGTCTTTTTAGCAATTATAACTATGTACTACGGGTAGTATTGTAATATTAAAGTTGTATCTTTTCACTTTCACATCAATAGATAGCTTCTGAAGAGAGGAAAAAAAAATACAATTTTAATATTATAACTATCTCCTAGAGGATAAAACCTTGGGTAAAACAAATTATCATGTAAATTGGAATAAAAACTCAAAGCCTAAGTGACAAATCAAGCTCAGGAAATTTAGCATTGAATGGTTCTTCTTTTGGCTTGGAAGCAACGTGGGTAGAAGAAGAATCCCCAACGTAGGTAGTAGGTCTAACAACACCATGACCATTATCTATCCTCAAAGTTGCACCACTTCCTTGAATCCCAACTCCACCATGTGCTTGCAAACCTTCCAATAACCTCAAATTTGCACCACTCTGTACTTGCAAACACTCCAACCTCAACTTATCACGAGATTGGTTTAAGGTACCTTGCCTTGACCACCCACCGCCATGTCCTTGACGATACCTGAAGCCAGGTAGGGTCGAATGATAGTAAGGCTTATGAATCATGAACTTCATCCTAATCCCTAATGGCCTATTATTGGAGGCGCCGCCATAAAAGGGGTTCCGGGAAAAATTGTGATAAGAGCCAATAGCTCTATACTTTACTTGTGCACGCTCTTTCTTGTGGGCATTTTGATGCCCTCCTAAAGCTTGTGGATTCTTGAACCCTCTCTTGCAAAAATAAGCCTCTTCCTCAGTGTTGTTTTCTCTCCTTTCTTCCTTGTTATTAGCCAAAGAAGATGAACCCGCACCGTTCCCAAAGTTGAACAAATCAAGTTCCATTGGAACTGAATCAGCTTGTGGATTATTGAACCCTCTCTTGCAAAAATAAGCCTCTTCCTTAGTGTTGTTTTCTCTACTTTCTTCCTTGTTATTAGCAAAAAAAAGATGAACCCGCACCGTTCCCAAAGTTGAACAAATCAAGTTCCATTGGAACTGAATCATTCTTAGTGGAGAGGTTCACGAAATCAAGTTGCATATGGGAATTTGAAGTTAGATCAGAAGGAGAATTATTCGAACCATGGGCTTCCATGGCACAAAGGCGAAAAGATGGAACCTTGTTGGATATGAATTCTGAAGTAGAGGGAATGAAAAAATAGGGGGCATGGCCAGGTGGGGTCGAATAATAGTAAGGCTTGTGAATCATGAACTTCATCCTAATCCCTAATGGCCTATTATTGGAGGCGCCGCCATAAAAGGGGTTCCGGGAAAAATTGTGATAAGAGCCAATAGCTCTATACTTTACTTGTGCACGCTCTTTCTTGTGGGCATTTTGATGCCCTCCTAAAGCTTGTGGATTCTTGAACCCTCTCTTGCAAAAATAAGCCTCTTCCTCAGTGTTGTTTTCTCTCCTTTCTTCCTTGTTTTTAGCCAAAGAAGATGAACCCGCACCGTTCCCAAAGTTGAACAAATCAAGTTCCATTGGAAATGAATCAGCTTGTGGATTATTGAACCCTCTCTTGCAAAAATAAGCGACTTCCTTCCTTGTTATTAGCCAAAGAAGATGAACCCGCACCGTTCCCAAAGTTGAACAAATCAAGTTCCATTGGAACTGAATCATTCTTAGTGGAGAGGTTCACGAAATCAAGTTGCATATGGGAATTTGAAGTTAGATCTGAAGGAGAATTATTCGAACCATGGGCTTCCATGGCACAAAGGCGAAAAGATGGAACCTTGTTGGATCTGAATTCTGAAGGAGAGGGAATGAAAACATAGGGGGCATGAGTCGAATGATAATAAGGCTTGTGAATCATGGACTTCATCCTAATCCCCAATGGCCTATTATTGGAGGCGCCGCCATAAAAGGGGTTCCGGGAAAAATTGTGATAAGAGCCAATAGCTCTATACTTTACTTGTGCACGCTCTTTCTTGTGGGCATTTTGATGCCCTACTAAAGCTTGTGGATTCTTGAACCCTCTCTTGCAAAAATAAGCCTCTTCCTCAGTGTTGTTTTCTCTCCTTTCTTCCTTGTTATTAGCCAAAGAAGATGAACCCGCACCGTTCCCAAAGTTGAACAAATCAAGTTCCATTGGAACTGAATCATTCTTAGTGGAGAGGTTCACGAAATCAAGTTGCATATGGGAATTTGAAGTTAGATCTGAAGGAGAATTATTCGAACCATGGGCTTCCATGGCACAAAGGCGAAAAGATGGAACCTTGTTGGATCTGAATTCTGAAGGAGAGGGAATGAAAAAATAGGGGGCATGAGTCGAATGATAGTAAGGCTTGTGAATCATGGACTTCATCCTAATCCCTAATGGCCTATTATTGGAGGCGCCGCCATAAAAGGGGTTCCGGGAAAAATTGTGATAAGAGCCAATAGCTCTATACTTTACTTGTGCACGCTCTTTCTTGTGGGCATTTTGATGCCCTACTAAAGCTTGTGGATTCTTGAACCCTCTCTTGCAAAAATAAGCCTCTTCCTCAGTGTTGTTTTCTCTCCTTTCTTCCTTGTTATTAGCCAAAGAAGATGAACCCGCACCGTTCCCAAAGTTGAACAAATCAAGTTCCATTGAAACTGAATCATTCTTAGTGGAGAGGTTCACGAAATCAAGTTGCATATGGGAATTTGAAGTTAGATCTGAAGGAGAATTATTCGAACCATGGGTTTCCATTGCACAAAGGCGAAAAGATGGAAACTTGTTAGATCTGAATTCTGAAGGAGAGGGAATGAAAAAATAGGGGGCATGACGAAGATTATTAATATAACAATTGCATGAATGGTAAGATCTTTCAAAAATCCGAAAGGAATCTCATGCTGTAAAATCTTATTATTTTCATGATATATAGAATCATAGATTTGAAGCGATATGGACAATTTTACGCACTGATTTGTGGGTGATTTTTTCCTAAACAAAAATCCCTAAAATAATTTTAATTACAGTATATATACTCTCTAATGCCACTAATTACTAAGTCAAAACATCCATAGCCAGAATATTTGAATGTGGTATTAGTAAAACACATCTTTTATGTAGTTCAGATATGGTATCAACATGATGCCACATTGTTAACATGGAAATTACTTGTTGAAAGAAAATTACTGGGGATGTCTCTAGCAGAAAAGTCAATGAAAGTAAATTGGGACACAATCTTTTTCGCATATAATTTTATTGAAATATAGATATTTCAATCTTGTATTATGGGATATAAAATAAAAATAAAACAAAATCTGCAATTAAATACAAAATCTTGTATTATGGGATATAGGGGTTTACATTTCTACAGCTGCTGTACGTGCAACAATCAAATATTTGCCATATATATACTTGAAAGCATTAAATGCGGAGAATCATAACCATACAAAGAAAAAAAGCATTAAATGTGAGGAATCCTTACGTTCCGAACATGATTGCATTATATATTTGCCATATATAACCTATCCGTTCCGAATAGGATTGCTTCCGTGGTGGATACCTGGGGTTTATAAAATAAAAGAAAAGATAATAATATTATTAATTTGGCTTAAATTTAAAATGGACACAAACATATTATTATGAATGCATGAGAGTTTGTCTGAAAGTGTCCAAGGGAACTGAATAAACAAGGAAATTTTGGCTCTTTCACAAGTTTTAATCCTTCCGTTCTCGTATAGAAAATTTACACAGTATCATCTTAGTCTTTCTTCTAATTTGTGGAGAGAATTGAAGTTTAATTCAAGAGAGAGCGTTTTGTTCTTAATTTTAGAAAAATATTATAAATTTTCATTTAGTGATTTTTTTTTTAAATTTGAATTATTATTTTTTCATTATCAATTGAAGATTTTCTGCACTAAATCAATTTTTAATTTTTTTTCTTACTCTGTCCCGTATATCTGTATTGGTATTTTTAACATTTTTTTTCTTTTGGGAATATATACAGACTGTGACCAGTATCCTATGATTCAAAAATTGGTTATACAATTTTATTTTTGGTATATAGTTATACAAATTTAATCCTCATTCTTTAGAACTTCCTCCCAAATAGCCTAAGCATAATCTCAAGCTTGAAATTTTGTTTTCTAAATTATATTTGGAAAACTTTATAAATGTCTCCTAACGTTTTTCTTGGAATAAAAAATGTCACTAACTTTTTATTTAATTTATAATGCCCCCAACATTTAAAAAGCTCATATCCCTCTGTTAATTCCAAGTAACACAATTAAATTTTATCATATTATGATCACTATTTTACTCTCCAATTATCTAAAAACATAAAGCATGAGAGATTGACTTCTACCTTAATTTTTTCTCAAATATTAGGATTCTTTATACAACAATTTCTCCATTCTTTTTTCCTCGAAATACTGATTTGAACTAAAAAATGCTATTATGATATTGTAACAAATGCCAATTAACCATCGTTTTTTTTTAAAAAAATAAAATAAATATAATGCATAAACACTCCTTTTTTCTCACTATTTTCACATCTCCTTCACTTCACTTAAAAACATCCAAACATAACATAAGATATGTCACTTGTTCAAATACAGTGGACTAGCATACGATATTGCCACTTGCTTAAATTAATTTAAAGGACTTAACTCTTTCAAATAAAGACACAAAGGTAATGTGTTAAACATTATTTACATTCACCAAATGGTGGTAGCTCAGTTGGCGCATGGGAGCTAAGCAAGTGGGGGTGAGAGCATGTGTTCGAATCTCCCCAGTACCACCTTTGGGCTACGTTGCACCGACACTGACACGGGACATGGAGTACGACACGACACTCCGACACGTTAATTCTAAAAAATATTAAATTTCGACACGTTAGGACACGTTTTGATATTATATAATATTTTTAATTTATGTAGTATATATAATATTTAATATTCAATAATTTAACAAAAAAATAAAGCTAAATTTATAATACCCATCAATTTTGCAAAGAAGCATAAGATATCCCAAATGTTTATATTAAATTCAATAAAATGGTAAAAGATGTGTATGGCTCTGTTCGGAGTTGGCAATCAGCTTTTTTTGTCCAACTTCAAATGATGATAACCGGATCTAAGAATCTCCAAATGAGGCATGTGATAGCTTAAATTGACATGAAAATTTAACTTAAATTGCATGTGCAAGTTTGAAGTTGTTTATATTATAGAGAAAAATCTTGTTTCGACTTTTTTAAAAGGATTTGATGATAAGTTATTGAGAATACAAAATAAACTAATTAAAATACATATTATTATTATTTTATTTTTTTTTAATGCTAAATCAATTATTTCAATCTCAAGATAACTTATGAAGCATGAAACACACACCATAAATTTCTAAACAGGAATCTCTGATAATCGTGTTAAAAATTGATTGAATCGAAAGCCAACTTTGGCATGTATATGACAAGGAAATAGAAGTTTTTTATTCAATCAGAAGGATTTTATCATACAGAAATTATTATATATTCACCATGATTATAAATCATTCTGGTTTTTTTACACAAACAAGTATAAATACACTTTTCTTTACCCGCTCATAATAATAATTTTCTATCAATCTTTTTTTTCAACGATAAATTAAAGAGAAAAGCGTTTGTCGTTTTAAATGATATAAAATTATGTCATTTTAAGAGAAAAAAAGACATAAAAAAATAATTTTTTATTTAAAATTTAAATTAAAAAAAATCACCCACTTTCTCCCCCATGATTTTCATTTCTTGTGTTTATCTATCTCCTAAAATGTCATAACTTATGTCCTTTAAAAGGACAAACATCAAACCCTAAATCAAAATGCCTCAATTTTCAATTTTTGAGAATTTGAAATCTTGGAGCTCTATTGAAAAATAGTTTTCAGCAAAGTATATATTTCACGAAGAAAAATAATGATTTTTTATTTATTTCATAAGGAGTTCCTTGGTAAAAAAAAATAGAGAGCAATTTCGAAAAATTTGTGTGTAAAAGGAAACAATATTAAAAATAGAGAAAAATTTCGAAACTGTGCATGTATGAGAAATGGTGAGTTCAGGTAATAGCTCAAACAAAATTAAGAAAAAGGAAAGAAGAAATTTTTAGTAAACCTGAATGATATCATATATGATTGAATTAATAGAGCAGAAAATTAATAGTAATTAAATAAATTGTATATATTAAGCGATTTAAAAATTGAAAATGATTGAATAAAATAAAGAAATTTTTAGAAGAAACTTTTGAATATAACGCTGATTTTGTGAGATTTGATAAAATTTATTTTAATAGCTGATGAGAATAATAAGAGCATTTTAATTTATTTAATTTTTATTATTAATTTATTTATTATATATTTATATTAATCACTAAAGATGTTATTATGTTTCAAAATTTTATGTTATGCATGACTGCAGCAACATATAAAACAAAATAATTACAAGGAGCAATACCAACACATGAATGATTAAATTTAATTTGATTTGCCACACCAAAAAAAATTGATTTGATTTGAATATAATGCTGGTCTTATGAGATTTGGTAAAATTTATTTTAATTGCTGATGACAATAATAAGAGCATTTTAAATTTTTATTATTATTAATTTTATTTATTATCTATTTATATTTATGCATGACTGCAGCAACATATAAAACAAAATAATTACAAGAAACAATACCAACACGTGCATGATTTAATTTGATTTGATTTGAAAATAAATTTTTTTATATCTAATTGTATAAATAAATAGAAACTTTAATAGAATTATTTTTCTTTATCTCAAAACAAAAAGAAAATCCTTTTACTCGTAATTCTGCCTCTATATATATGGATGTGGTCTGAAATGTAAATTGTTGAGTGAAGAGTCATGGATTACTACCTGGAAATACCAACTTATTTTGATTATCTGGAATTTTTGGAGGAAAGCAAAGAGAATGATGTTAATGCTTTCTTCGCGAAAATTTCATCTTATTCTCAATACTTGAGTTTTATGGAATTATGGTTGCCAAATTTGGAATCGATTCCATGTACTCCACCATCGTCACCACCTTCAACTCATCTTTTCTTTGATCAAAAACCTCCTCTTCCTTCGTTCCCTCTGTTTTATCCCTTAATTAAGAGTCTTTGGCAACACCAACCATTGATGACTCAGTTGTTGAAACCAAGCCCTTGATACAAGATTTGAATTTTCA
Organism: Gastrolobium bilobum; assembly: GCF_033153095.1. NCBI lineage: Eukaryota > Viridiplantae > Streptophyta > Magnoliopsida > Fabales > Fabaceae > Gastrolobium > Gastrolobium bilobum. The sequence goes on along the minus strand of NW_026897695.1, from coordinate 47,764 downwards.
TCCTATGTAACTTTCCATGCCTAGGGCTGGCAATATGGGCTGGCCCGCCCCGGCCCGCCACTGGCCCGCCCAAAATGGGTTGGGCCAGCCCGCCCCGTTTTGACAAAATGGGTTGAACTTTACAACCCGTCCCGTTTTATGAGTGGGCTGGCGGGCTGCGGGCCAACCCGCCTAAAATAAAAAATTCATAAAATAAAATAAAAAACATAAAATTCTACATAAAAACACTTAAAAAAATCTGCATAAAAACACACAAAAAATTTGCATAAAAACACAAAAAAATCTGCATAAATACATATAATTGACGTTAACTTATATGGGTAGGTGACGTTATTGGATGGAAATTGATTATAAAATATAGCAAGGCAAATGAATAACATGTATTAGCTTAATATAGGTGACGTTAGCAAGGCAAATGTATTAGCTTTGTTAACATGTAAAAATATAATTATAAAATTTTTGTTACACAGCCCTACTTTGCCCAATGTATAGGTCCATGTAATTCTAATTTTACATTTCAACTTTCAGTAATTCTAATTTTTTTACTATTAAAAAAAATTAAAAATTAAAAAAATTAAAAATAGTAACCCAACGGGCCAACCCGGCCCGTTTTCCTATCAACCCGTTTTAACTCATTTGTAAACGGGGCGGGTTACATTGGGTTAGTGGGTTGGGACTCATAACCCAGCCCGCCAACTTGAGTGGGTTAAACGGGCTTGGCCCATATTGCCAGCCCTATCCATGCCCTTTAATCACACTCCAAGAGTATCTGGTTACAATCTTCATCATCATGGTGTTCTTGATGATGGGCCGAATAACAATGGAGGAGAGAAAATCAAAGTTCTTGAACCCAAGATCATCAATCCCATGAAAAGCACCATCAACAGTCCAAGAACAACATGCCAACAACCCAAATCCAATGATTCGATGTAAGAAGTTCAACACAGAAGCCAAAGACCCAAGCGAAAACGGAGAAGACCCAATTATTGGGATGATTACATACATTGAAGTATGACTATGTTATGAGAATGTTGGGGTTCTGTTGTATTAATCTTAGTCGTTAATTTTATTCATATCCAACGACTTTAATTTATTAAATATATTTAGGGATTAATTTTTTTATTTTACAACCGTTAGATATAATTTTTTTTTCTGTTATTTTTGTTTGATCAAACATCTAATCTGACAATAACATCAATTATGGTAAAACCTAGTTTCCGGCTAAGAGACTTGATTATATAATACCGTCTTTTCTTTTTTTCTTATTTTTCTTTTGTTGTGATCTTCTGTTTATGAACTTTTGATTTCCGTGAGCTTTCGAGCATCAATCAAAGGATTGTTCTAACTTAACGACTCCACTAATTGTTTGAAACTAAAAAATACATTATGTTTCTGAAGCTAAAATTATGGTATGAAGATATATTGATCTGATGATTATCTTTGAAACATATGCAAGTTTATTTAACGTTATTATACAGTTAGATGACACCTTTTTTTTTCTTTCGCCTGGTTCAAATAGGCCTTCATTCAGTTGAATAAATAAATTTAGTTTGGTGAGATACACTAAGAATTCAGATCACGATAAAAAAAAAAATTGTTTCCTTATTCAGAAAGTTCGCAAATTTTGTTTCCTTATTTTTTTTAATGGAGAGAGAAAGGAAAAAAAAATATCTCATAATAGGACAAGATTTGATTGGATATACTTGTTTAATAATTTTAATTATGTGTAAACATGAGACATTTAAAACTGGAATCAATTACAATCATGACAGAATTAAATTTAGATATCTTTTATTATTTTAGTTAAATTATATGATTTATTTTGTTTTTATAATATTTTAAATTTCATATATAATTATACTGAAAAACTTGCTGAGATTTATAATCAACGTGAATACACAATATTTTCTATATGATAAAATCCTTCTGATTGAATAATAAACTTCTATTTTGTTGTCATATCTTGCCAAATATGGTTTTCGATTCAATCAATTATTTATACAATTATCAGATATTCTTGTTTAGAAATTCATGGTGTGTGTTTCATGCTTCATAAGTTATACTGATATTGAAATAATTGATTATCATTAATCAAATAAAATAAAAATAATATATTATTGAATTAATTTTTTTGTATTCACAATAGCCTATAAATAAATGCTTTTAAAAAATTCGATTTTTTTTCTCTATAGTATAAACAAATTCCATCATGCGCATACAATTTAAGTTAAATTTTCTTGTCAATTGTTATTTTATATCAATAAAAAATTATAATACTCATATAATTTGTTGATTATATATTTATTTCAAAAAAAAAAATTCAAGGGTTTATTAGTTAGTTAAAACTGATATCTCTATTATAAAATAAATAATCATTTGGATACCAAAAAAAAGAATAAATAAATAAATAAATAATCATTTAAGTTATATATCTATAAAAACTATTGTTGTTATTATAAATAAGTTAAAACTCTGCTTCCCTCATATCGAAAAATAGGTCACTTTTTTTGTATATAAAAAAATCAATGGGCCCCACTTTATTTGCCAGGAGGTGGTAGAACTTCTCTCATAGACTCATACTACTATATATATATATATATCCGGTTCAACCGGTCCAACCAGTGATCTAGTATCCTGACTGCGTCGATAACCTATTTTTATATATATTTATATATATCCGATTCAACCGGTCCAACTAGTGATCTAGTACCCCGATTGGGTTGATACCTGGGTCAGATTTAATAACACTGGAAAAAACAAAACAAAAGAAACAAAACATGGTAAACAACAATGATTGCTTAATAAATTAACAATTTGACAAAGAAAAATACGAAAATTCCTAGATAATTTAAATTTGAGACTAACAATCAGACAACATTTAAAACAAAGGGTTTAGTGTGTGTCCTCTTAAAGGATACAAGGTTATGTCTTTTTAGCAATTATAACTATGTACTACGGGTAGTATTGTAATATTAAAGTTGTATCTTTTCACTTTCACATCAATAGATAGCTTCTGAAGAGAGGAAAAAAAATACAATTTTAATATTATAACTATCTCCTAGAGGATAAAACCTTGGGTAAAACAAATTATCATGTAAATTGGAATAAAAACTCAAAGCCTAAGTGACAAATCAAGCTCAGGAAATTTAGCATTGAATGGTTCTTCTTTTGGCTTGGAAGCAACGTGGGTAGAAGAAGAATCCCCAACGTAGGTAGTAGGTCTAACAACACCATGACCATTATCTATCCTCAAAGTTGCACCACTTCCTTGAATCCCAACTCCACCATGTGCTTGCAAACCTTCCAATAACCTCAAATTTGCACCACTCTGTACTTGCAAACACTCCAACCTCAACTTATCACGAGATTGGTTTAAGGTACCTTGCCTTGACCACCCACCGCCATGTCCTTGACGATACCTGAAGCCAGGTAGGGTCGAATGATAGTAAGGCTTGTGAATCATGAACTTCATCCTAATCCCTAATGGCCTATTATTGGAGGCGCCGCCATAAAAGGGGTTCCGGGAAAAATTGTGATAAGAGCCAATAGCTCTATACTTTACTTGTGCACGCTCTTTCTTGTGGGCATTTTGATGCCCTCCTAAAGCTTGTGGATTCTTGAACCCTCTCTTGCAAAAATAAGCCTCTTCCTCAGTGTTGTTTTCTCTCCTTTCTTCCTTGTTATTAGCCAAAGAAGATGAACCCGCACCGTTCCCAAAGTTGAACAAATCAAGTTCCATTGGAACTGAATCAGCTTGTGGATTCTTGAACCCTCTCTTGCAAAAATAAGCCTCTTCCTTAGTGTTGTTTTCTCCTCTTTCTTCCTTGTTATTAGCCAAAGAAGATGAACCCGCACCGTTCCCAAAGTTGAACAAATCAAGTTCCATTGGAACTGAATCATTCTTAGTGGAGAGGTTCACGAAATCAAGTTGCATATGGGAATTTGAAGTTAGATCTGAAGGAGAATTATTCGAACCATGGGCTTCCATGGCACAAAGGCGAAAAGATGGAACCTTGTTGGATATGAATTCTGAAGTAGAGGGAATGAAAAAATAGGGGGCATGGCCAGGTGGGGTCGAATAATAGTAAGGCTTGTGAATCATGAACTTCATCCTAATCCCTAATGGCCTATTATTGGAGGCGCCGCCATAAAAGGGGTTCCGGGAAAAATTGTGATAAGAGCCAATAGCTCTATACTTTACTTGTGCACGCTCTTTCTTGTGGGCATTTTGATGCCCTCCTAAAGCTTGTGGATTCTTGAACCCTCTCTTGCAAAAATAAGCCTCTTCCTCAGTGTTGTTTTCTCTCCTTTCTTCCTTGTTATTAGCCAAAGAAGATGAACCCGCACCGTTCCCAAAGTTGAACAAATCAAGTTCCATTGGAAATGAATCAGCTTGTGGATTATTGAACCCTCTCTTGCAAAAATAAGCCTCTTCCTGAGTGTTGTTTTCTCTCCTTTCTTCCTTGTTATTAGCCAAAGAAGATGAACCCGCACCATTCCCAAAGTTGAACAAATCAAGTTCCATTGGAACTGAATCATTCTTAGTGGAGAGGTTCACGAAATCAAGTTGCATATGGGAATTTGAAGTTAGATCTGAAGGAGAATTATTCGAACCATGGGCTTCCATGGCACAAAGGCGAAAAGATGGAACCTTGTTGGATATGAATTCTGAAGTAGAGGGAATGAAAAAATAGGGGGCATGGCCAGGTGGGGTCGAATGATAGTAAGGCTTGTGAATCATGGACTTCATCCTAATCCCTAATGGCCTATTATTGGAGGCGCCATAAAAGTGGTTCCGGGAAAAATTGTGATAAGAGCCAATAGCTCTATACTTTACTTGTGCACGCTCTTTCTTGTGGGCATTTTGATGCCCTCCTAAAGCTTGTGGATTCTTGAACCCTCTCTTGCAAAAATAAGCCTCTTCCTCAGTGTTGTTTTCTCTCCTTTCTTCCTTGTTATTAGCCAAAGAAGATGAACCCGCACCGTTCCCAAAGTTGAACAAATCAAGTTCCATTGGAAATGAATCAGCTTGTGGATTATTGAACCCTCTCTTGCAAAAATAAGCCTCTTCCTGAGTGTTGTTTTCTCTCCTTTCTTCCTTGTTATTAGCCAAAGAAGATGAACCCGCACCGTTCCCAAAGTTGAACAAATCAAGTTCCATTGGAACTGAATCATTCTTAGTGGAGAGGTTCACGAAATCAAGTTGCATATGGGAATTTGAAGTTAGATCTGAAGGAGAATTATTCGAACCATGGGCTTCCATGGCACAAAGGCGAAAAGATGGAACCTTGTTGGATATGAATTCTGAAGTAGAGGGAATGAAAAAATAGGGGGCATGGCCAGGTGGGGTCGAATAATAGTAAGGCTTGTGAATCATGAACTTCATCCTAATCCCTAATGGCCTATTATTGGAGGCGCCGCCATAAAAGGGGTTCCGGGAAAAATTGTGATAAGAGCCAATAGCTCTATACTTTACTTGTGCACGCTCTTTCTTGTGGGCATTTTGATGCCCTCCTAAAGCTTGTGGATTCTTGAACCCTCTCTTGCAAAAATAAGCCTCTTCCTCAGTGTTGTTTTCTCTCCTTTCTTCCTTGTTATTAGCCAAAGAAGATGAACCCGCACCGTTCCCAAAGTTGAACAAATCAAGTTCCATTGGAAATGAATCAGCTTGTGGATTATTGAACCCTCTCTTGCAAAAATAAGCCTCTTCCTGAGTGTTGTTTTCTCTCCTTTCTTCCTTGTTATTAGCCAAAGAAGATGAACCCGCACCGTTCCCAAAGTTGAACAAATCAAGTTCCATTGGAACTGAATCATTCTTAGTGGAGAGGTTCACGAAATCAAGTTGCATATGGAATTTGAAGTTAGATCTGAAGGAGAATTATTCGAACCATGGGCTTCCATGGCACAAAGGCGAAAAGATGGAACCTTGTTGGATATGAATTCTGAAGTAGAGGGAATGAAAAAATAGGGGGCATGGCCAGGTGGGGTCGAATAATAGTAAGGCTTGTGAATCATGAACTTCATCCTAATCCCTAATGGCCTATTATTGGAGGCGCCGCCATAAAAGGGGTTCCGGGAAAAATTGTGATAAGAGCCAATAGCTCTATACTTTACTTGTGCACGCTCTTTCTTGTGGGCATTTTGATGCCCTCCTAAAGCTTGTGGATTCTTGAACCCTCTCTTGCAAAAATAAGCCTCTTCCTCAGTGTTGTTTTCTCTCCTTTCTTCCTTGTTATTAGCCAAAGAAGATGAACCCGCACCGTTCCCAAAGTTGAACAAATCAAGTTCTATTGGAACTGAATCAGCTTGTGGATTCTTGAACCCTCTCTTGCAAAAATAAGCCTCTTCCTCAGTGTTTTCTCTACTATCTTCCTTGTTATTAGCAAAAAACATATGAACCCGCACCGTTCCCAAAGTTGAACAAATCAAGTTCCGTTGGAACTGAATCATTCTTAGTGGAGAGGTTCACGAAATCAAGTTGCATATGGGAATTTGAAGTTAGATCTGAAGGAGAATTATTTGAACCATGGGCTTCCATGGCACAAAGGCGAAAAGATGGAACCTTGTTGGATATGAATTCTGAAGTAGAGGGAATGAAAAAATAGGGGGCATGGCCAGGTGGGGTCGAATAATAGTAAGGCTTGTGAATCATGAACTTCATCCTAATCCCTAATGGCCTATTATTGGAGGCGCCGCCATAAAAGGGGTTCCGGGAAAAATTGTGATAAGAGCCAATAGCTCTATACTTTACTTGTGCACGCTCTTTCTTGTGGGCATTTTGATGCCCTCCTAAAGCTTGTGGATTCTTGAACCCTCTCTTGCAAAAATAAGCCTCTTCCTCAGTGTTGTTTTCTCTCCTTTCTTCCTTGTTATTAGCCAAAGAAGATGAACCCGCACCGTTCCCAAAGTTGAACAAATCAAGTTCCATTGGAACTGAATCAGCTTGTGGATTATTGAACCCTCTCTTGCAAAAATAAGCCTCTTCTTTAGTGTTGTTTTCTCTACTATCTTCCTTGTTATTAGCAAAAAACATATGAACCCGCACCGTTCCCAAAGTTGAACAAATCAAGTTCCGTTGGAACTGAATCATTCTTAGTGGAGAGGTTCACGAAATCAAGTTGCATATGGGAATTTGAAGTTAGATCTGAAGGAGAATTATTTGAACCATGGACTTCCATGGCACAAAGGCGAAAAGATGGAACCTTGTTGGATATGAATTCTGAAGTAGAGGGAATGAAAAAATAGGGGGCATGGCCAGGTGGGGTCGAATAATAGTAAGGCTTGTGAATCATGAACTTCATCCTAATCCCTAATGGCCTATTATTGGAGGCGCCGCCATAAAAGGGGTTCTGGGAAAAATTGTGATAAGAGCCAATAGCTCTATACTTTACTTGTGCACGCTCTTTCTTGTGGGCATTTTGATGCCCTCCTAAAGCTTGTGGATTCTTGAACCCTCTCTTGCAAAAATAAGCCTCTTCCTCAGTGTTGTTTTCTCTCCTTTCTTCCTTGTTATTAGCCAAAGAAGATGAACCCGCACCGTTCCCAAAGTTGAACAAATCAAGTTCCATTGGAAATGAATCAGCTTGTGGATTATTGAACCCTCTCTTGCAAAAATAAGCCTCTTCCTGAGTGTTGTTTTCTCTCCTTTCTTCCTTGTTATTAGCCAAAGAAGATGAACCCGCACCATTCCCAAAGTTGAACAAATCAAGTTCCATTGGAACTGAATCATTCTTAGTGGAGAGGTTCACGAAATCAAGTTGCATATGGGAATTTGAAGTTAGATCTGAAGGAGAATTATTCGAACCATGGGCTTCCATGGCACAAAGGCGAAAAGATGGAACCTTGTTGGATATGAATTCTGAAGTAGAGGGAATGAAAAAATAGGGGGCATGGCCAGGTGGGGTCGAATAATAGTAAGGCTTGTGAATCATGAACTTCATCCTAATCCCTAATGGCCTATTATTGGAGGCGCCGCCATAAAAGGGGTTCCGGGAAAAATTGTGATAAGAGCCAATAGCTCTATACTTTACTTGTGCACGCTCTTTCTTGTGGGCATTTTGATGCCCTCCTAAAGCTTGTGGATTCTTGAACCCTCTCTTGCAAAAATAAGCCTCTTCCTCAGTGTTGTTTTCTCTCCTTTCTTCCTTGTTATTAGCCAAAGAAGATGAACCCGCACCGTTCCCAAAGTTGAACAAATCAAGTTCCATTGGAACTGAATCAGCTTGTGGATTATTGAACCCTCTCTTGCAAAAATAAGCCTCTTCTTTAGTGTTGTTTTCTCTACTATCTTCCTTGTTATTAGCAAAAAACATATGAACCCGCACCGTTCCCAAAGTTGAACAAATCAAGTTCCATTGGAACTGAATCATTCTTAGTGGAGAGGTTCACGAAATCAAGTTGCATATGGGAATTTGAAGTTAGATCTGAAGGAGAATTATTTGAACCATGGACTTCCATGGCACAAAGGCGAAAAGATGGAACCTTGTTGGATATGAATTCTGAAGTAGAGGGAATGAAAAAATAGGGGGCATGGCCAGGTGGGGTCGAATAATAGTAAGGCTTGTGAATCATGAACTTCATCCTAATCCCTAATGGCCTATTATTGGAGGCGCCGCCATAAAAGGGGTTCCGGGAAAAATTGTGATAAGAGCCAATAGCTCTATACTTTACTTGTGCACGCTCTTTCTTGTGGGCATTTTGATGCCCTCCTAAAGCTTGTGGATTCTTGAACCCTCTCTTGCAAAAATAAGCCTCTTCCTCAGTGTTGTTTTCTCTCCTTTCTTCCTTGTTATTAGCCAAAGAAGATGAACCCGCACCGTTCCCAAAGTTGAACAAATCAAGTTCCATTGGAAATGAATCAGCTTGTGGATTATTGAACCCTCTCTTGCAAAAATAAGCCTCTTCCTGAGTGTTGTTTTCTCTCCTTTCTTCCTTGTTATTAGCCAAAGAAGATGAACCCGCACCATTCCCAAAGTTGAACAAATCAAGTTCCATTGGAACTGAATCATTCTTAGTGGAGAGGTTCACGAAATCAAGTTGCATATGGGAATTTGAAGTTAGATCTGAAGGAGAATTATTCGAACCATGGGCTTCCATGGCACAAAGGCGAAAAGATGGAACCTTGTTGGATATGAATTCTGAAGTAGAGGGAATGAAAAAATAGGGGGCATGGCCAGGTGGGGTCGAATAATAGTAAGGCTTGTGAATCATGAACTTCATCCTAATCCCTAATGGCCTATTATTGGAGGCGCCGCCATAAAAGGGGTTCCGGGAAAAATTGTGATAAGAGCCAATAGCTCTATACTTTACTTGTGCACGCTCTTTCTTGTGGGCATTTTGATGCCCTCCTAAAGCTTGTGGATTCTTGAACCCTCTCTTGCAAAAATAAGCCTCTTCCTCAGTGTTGTTTTCTCTCCTTTCTTCCTTGTTATTAGCCAAAGAAGATGAACCCGCACCGTTCCCAAAGTTGAACAAATCAAGTTCCATTGGAAATGAATCAGCTTGTGGATTATTGAACCCTCTCTTGCAAAAATAAGCCTCTTCCTTAGTGTTGTTTTCTCTCCTTTCTTCCTTGTTATTAGCCAAAAAAGATGAACCCGCACCGTTCCCAAAGTTGAACAAATCAAGTTCCATTGGAACTGAATCATTCTTAGTGGAGAGGTTCACGAAATCAAGTTGCATATGGGAATTTGAAGTTAGATCTGAAGGAGAATTATTCGAACCATGGGCTTCCATGGCACAAAGGCGAAAAGATGGAACCTTGTTGGATATGAATTCTGAAGTAGAGGGAATGAAAAAATAGGGGCATGGCCAGGTGGGGTCGAATAATAGTAAGGCTTGTGAATCATGAACTTCATCCTAATCCCTAATGGCCTATTATTGGAGGCGCCGCCATAAAAGGGGTTCCGGGAAAAATTGTGATAAGAGCCAATAGCTCTATACTTTACTTGTGCACGCTCTTTCTTGTGGGCATTTTGATGCCCTCCTAAAGCTTGTGGATTCTTGAACCCTCTCTTGCAAAAATAAGCCTCTTCCTCAGTGTTGTTTTCTCTCCTTTCTTCCTTGTTATTAGCCAAAGAAGATGAACCCGCACCGTTCCCAAAGTTGAACAAATCAAGTTCCATTGGAACTGAATCAGCTTGTGGATTATTGAACCCTCTCTTGCAAAAATAAGCCTCTTCTTTAGTGTTGTTTTCTCTACTATCTTCCTTGTTATTAGCAAAAAACATATGAACCCGCACCGTTCCCAAAGTTGAACAAATCAAGTTCCATTGGAACTGAATCATTCTTAGTGGAGAGGTTCACGAAATCAAGTTGCATATGGGAATTTGAAGTTAGATCTGAAGGAGAATTATTCGAACCATGGGCTTCCATGGCACAAAGGCGAAAAGATGGAACCTTGTTGGATATGAATTCTGAAGTAGAGGGAATGAAAAAATAGGGGGCATGGCCAGGTGGGGTCGAATAATAGTAAGGCTTGTGAATCATGAACTTCATCCTAATCCCTAATGGCCTATTATTGGAGGCGCCGCCATAAAAGGGGTTCCGGGAAAAATTGTGATAAGAGCCAATAGCTCTATACTTTACTTGTGCACGCTCTTTCTTGTGGGCATTTTGATGCCCTCCTAAAGCTTGTGGATTCTTGAACCCTCTCTTGCAAAAATAAGCCTCTTCCTCAGTGTTGTTTTCTCTCCTTTCTTCCTTGTTATTAGCCAAAGAAGATGAACCCGCACCGTTCCCAAAGTTGAACAAATCAAGTTCCATTGGAAATGAATCAGCTTGTGGATTATTGAACCCTCTCTTGCAAAAATAAGCCTCTTCCTGAGTGTTGTTTTCTCTCCTTTCTTCCTTGTTATTAGCCAAAGAAGATGAACCCGCACCGTTCCCAAAGTTGAACAAATCAAGTTCCATTGGAACTGAATCATTCTTAGTGGAGAGGTTCACGAAATCAAGTTGCATATGGGAATTTGAAGTTAGATCTGAAGGAGAATTATTCGAACCATGGGCTTCCATGGCACAAAGGCGAAAAGATGGAACCTTGTTGGATATGAATTCTGAAGTAGAGGGAATGAAAAAATAGGGGGCATGGCCAGGTGGGGTCGAATAATAGTAAGGCTTGTGAATCATGAACTTCATCCTAATCCCTAATGGCCTATTATTGGAGGCGCCGCCATAAAAGGGGTTCCGGGAAAAATTGTGATAAGAGCCAATAGCTCTATACTTTACTTGTGCACGCTCTTTCTTGTGGGCATTTTGATGCCCTCCTAAAGCTTGTGGATTCTTGAACCCTCTCTTGCAAAAATAAGCCTCTTCCTCAGTGTTGTTTTCTCTCCTTTCTTCCTTGTTATTAGACAAAGAAGATGAACCCGCACCGTTCCCAAAGTTGAACAAATCAAGTTCCATTGGAACTGAATCAGCTTGTGGATTATTGAACCCTCTCTTGCAAAAATAAGCCTCTTCCTTAGTGTTGTTTTCTCTACTTTCTTCCTTGTTATTAGCAAAAAACATATGAACCCACACCGTTCCCAAAGTTGAACAAATCAAGTTCCATTGGAACTGAATCATTCTTAGTGGAGAGGTTCACGAAATCAAGTTGCATATGGGAATTTGAAGTTAGATCTGAAGGAGAATTATTCGAACCATGGGCTTCCATGGCACAAAGGCGAAAAGATGGAACCTTGTTGGATATGAATTCTGAAGTAGAGGGAATGAAAAAATAGGGGGCATGGCCAGGTGGGGTCGAATAATAGTAAGGCTTGTGAATCATGAACTTCATCCTAATCCCTAATGGCCTATTATTGGAGGCGCCGCCATAAAAGGGGTTCCGGGAAAAATTGTGATAAGAGCCAATAGCTCTATACTTTACTTGTGCACGCTCTTTCTTGTGGGCATTTTGATGCCCTCCTAAAGCTTGTGGATTCTTGAACCCTCTCTTGCAAAAATAAGCCTCTTCCTCAGTGTTGTTTTCTCTCCTTTCTTCCTTGTTATTAGCCAAAGAAGATGAACCCGCACCGTTCCCAAAGTTGAACAAATCAAGTTCCATTGGAAATGAATCAGCTTGTGGATTATTGAACCCTCTCTTGCAAAAATAAGCCTCTTCCTTAGTGTTGTTTTCTCTACTATCTTCCTTGATATTAGCAAAAAACAATGAACCCGCACCGTTCCCAAAGTTGAACAAATCAAGTTCCATTGGAACTGAATCATTCTTAGTGGAGAGGTTCACGAAATCAAGTTGCATATGGGAATTTGAAGTTAGATCTGAAGGAGAATTATTCGAACCATGGGCTTCCATGGCACAAAGGCGAAAAGATGGAACCTTGTTGGATATGAATTCTGAAGTAGAGGGAATGAAAAAATAGGGGGCATGGCCAGGTGGGGTCGAATAATAGTAAGGCTTGTGAATCATGAACTTCATCCTAATCCCTAATGGCCTATTATTGGAGGCGCCGCCATAAAAGGGGTTCCGGGAAAAATTGTGATAAGAGCCAATAGCTCTATACTTTACTTGTGCACGCTCTTTCTTGTGGGCATTTTGATGCCCTCCTAAAGCTTGTGGATTCTTGAACCCTCTCTTGCAAAAATAAGCCTCTTCCTCAGTGTTGTTTTCTCTCCTTTCTTCCTTGTTATTAGCCAAAGAAGATGAACCCGCACCGTTCCCAAAGTTGAACAAATCAAGTTCCATTGGAAATGAATCAGCTTGTGGATTATTGAACCCTCTCTTGCAAAAATAAGCCTCTTCCTGAGTGTTGTTTTCTCTCCTTTCTTCCTTGTTATTAGCCAAAGAAGATGAACCCGCACCGTTCCCAAAGTTGAACAAATCAAGTTCCATTGGAACTGAATCATTCTTAGTGGAGAGGTTCACGAAATCAAGTTGCATATGGGAATTTGAAGTTAGATCTGAAGGAGAATTATTCGAACCATGGGCTTCCATGGCACAAAGGCGAAAAGATGGAACCTTGTTGGATCTGAATTCTGAAGGAGAGGGAATGAAAACATAGGGGGCATGAGTCGAATGATAATAAGGCTTGTGAATCATGGACTTCATCCTAATCCCCAATGGCCTATTATTGGAGGCGCCGCCATAAAAGGGGTTCCGGGAAAAATTGTGATAAGAGCCAATAGCTCTATACTTTACTTGTGCACGCTCTTTCTTGTGGGCATTTTGATGCCCTACTAAAGCTTGTGGATTCTTGAACCCTCTCTTGCAAAAATAAGCCTCTTCCTCAGTGTTGTTTTCTCTCCTTTCTTCCTTGTTATTAGCCAAAGAAGATGAACCCGCACCGTTCCCAAAGTTGAACAAATCAAGTTCCATTGGAACTGAATCAGCTTGTGGATTATTGAACCCTCTCTTGCAAAAAAAAGCCTCTTCCTTAGTGTTGTTTTCTCTACTTTCTTCCTTGTTATTAGCAAAAAAAAGATGAACCCGCACCGTTCCCAAAGTTGAACAAATCAAGTTCCATTGGAACTGAATCATTCTTAGTGGAGAGGTTCACGAAATCAAGTTGCATATGGGAATTTGAAGTTAGATCTGAAGGAGAATTATTCGAACCATGGGCTTCCATGGCACAAAGGCGAAAAGATGGAACCTTGTTGGATATGAATTCTGAAGTAGAGGGAATGAAAAAATAGGGGGCATGGCCAGGTGGGGTCGAATAATAGTAAGGCTTGTGAATCATGAACTTCATCCTAATCCCTAATGGCCTATTATTGGAGGCGCCGCCATAAAAGGGGTTCCGGGAAAAATTGTGATAAGAGCCAATAGCTCTATACTTTACTTGTGCACGCTCTTTCTTGTGGGCATTTTGATGCCCTCCTAAAGCTTGTGGATTCTTGAACCCTCTCTTGCAAAAATAAGCCTCTTCCTCAGTGTTGTTTTCTCTCCTTTCTTCCTTGTTATTAGCCAAAGAAGATGAACCCGCACCGTTCCCAAAGTTGAACAAATCAAGTTCCATTGGAAATGAATCAGCTTGTGGATTATTGAACCCTCTCTTGCAAAAATAAGCCTCTTCCTGAGTGTTGTTTTCTCTCCTTTCTTCCTTGTTATTAGCCAAAGAAGATGAACCCGCACCGTTCCCAAAGTTGAACAAATCAAGTTCCATTGGAACTGAATCATTCTTAGTGGAGAGGTTCACGAAATCAAGTTGCATATGGGAATTTGAAGTTAGATCTGAAGGAGAATTATTCGAACCATGGGCTTCCATGGCACAAAGGCGAAAAGATGGAACCTTGTTGGATCTGAATTCTGAAGGAGAGGGAATGAAAACATAGGGGGCATGAGTCGAATGATAATAAGGCTTGTGAATCATGGACTTCATCCTAATCCCCAATGGCCTATTATTGGAGGGGTTCCGGGAAAAATTGTGATAAGAGCCAATAGCTCTATACTTTACTTGTGCACGCTCTTTCTTGTGGGCATTTTGATGCCCTACTAAAGCTTGTGGATTCTTGAACCCTCTCTTGCAAAAATAAGCCTCTTCCTCAGTGTTGTTTTCTCTCCTTTCTTCCTTGTTATTAGCCAAAGAAGATGAACCCGCACCGTTCCCAAAGTTGAACAAATCAAGTTCCATTGGAACTGAATCATTCTTAGTGGAGAGGTTCACGAAATCAAGTTGCATATGGGAATTTGAAGTTAGATCTGAAGGAGAATTATTCGAACCATGGGCTTCCATGGCACAAAGGCGAAAAGATGGAACCTTGTTGGATCTGAATTCTGAAGGAGAGGGAATGAAAAAATAGGGGGCATGAGTCGAATGATAGTAAGGCTTGTGAATCATGGACTTCATCCTAATCCCTAATGGCCTATTATTGGAGGCGCCGCCATAAAAGGGGTTCCGGGAAAAATTGTGATAATAGCCAATAGCTCTATACTTTACTTGTGCACGCTCTTTCTTGTGGGCATTTTGATGCCCTACTAAAGGTTGTGGATTCTTGAACCCTCTCTTGCAAAAATAAGCCTCTTCCTCAGTGTTGTTTTCTCTCCTTTCTTCCTTGTTATTAGCCAAAGAAGATGAACCCGCACCGTTCCCAAAGTTGAACAAATCAAGTTCCATTGAAACTGAATCATTCTTAGTGGAGAGGTTCACGAAATCAAGTTGCATATGGGAATTTGAAGTTAGATCTGAAGGAGAATTATTCGAACCATGGGTTTCCATTGCACAAAGGCGAAAAGATGGAAACTTGTTAGATCTGAATTCTGAAGGAGAGGGAATGAAAAAATAGGGGGCATGACGAAGATTATTAATATAACAATTGCATGAATGGTAAGATCTTTCAAAAATCCGAAAGGAATCTCATGCTGTAAAATCTTATTATTTTCATGATATATAGAATCATAGATTTGAAGCGATATGGACAATTTTACGCACTGATTTGTGGGTGATTTTTTCCTAAACAAAAATCCCTAAAATAATTTTAATTACAGTATATACTCTCTAATGCCACTAATTACTAAGTCAAAACATCCATAGCCAGAATATTTGAATGTGGTATTAGTAAAACACATCTTTTATGTAGTTCAGATATGGTATCAACATGATGCCACATTGTTAACATGGAAATTACTTGTTGAAAGAAAATTACTGGGGATGTCTCTAGCAGAAAAGTCAATGAAAGTAAATTAGGACACAATCTTTTTCGCATATAATTTTATTGAAATATAGATATTTCAATCTTGTATTATGGGATATAAAATAAAAATAAAACAAAATCTGCAATTAAATACAAAATCTTGTATTATGGGATATAGGGGTTTACATTTCTACAGCTGCTGTACGTGCAACAATCAAATATTTGCCATATATATACTTGAAAGCATTAAATGCGGAGAATCATAACTATACAAAGAAAAAAAGAATTAAATGTGAGGAATCCTTACGTTCCGAACATGATTGCATTATATATTTGCCATATATAACCTATCCGTTCCGAATAGGATTGCTTCCGTGGTGGATACCTGGGGTTTATAAAATAAAAGAAAAGATAATAATATTATTAATTTGGCTTAAATTTAAAATGGACACAAACATATTATTATGAATGCATGAGAGTTTGTCTGAAAGTGTCCAAGGGAACTGAATAAACAAGGAAATTTTGGCTCTTTCACAAGTTTTAATCCTTCCGTTCTCGTATAGAAAATTTACACAGTATCATCTTAGTCTTTCTTCTAATTTGTGGAGAGAATTGAAGTTTAATTCAAGAGAGAGCGTTTTGTTCTTAATTTTAGAAAAATATTATAAATTTTCATTTAGTGATTTTTTTTTTAAATTTGAATTATTATTTTTTCATTATCAATTGAAGATTTTCTGCACTAAATCAATTTTTAATTTTTTTTCTTACTCTGTCCCGTATATCTGTATTGGTATTTTTAACATTTTTTTTCTTTTGGGAATATATACAGACTGTGACCAGTATCCTATGATTCAAAAATTGGTTATACAATTTTATTTTTGCTATATAGTTATACAAATTTAATCCTCATTCTTTAGAACTTCCTCCCAAATGGCCTAAGCATAATCTCAAGCTTGAAATTTTGTTTTCTAAATTATATTTGGAAAACTTTATAAATGTCTCCTAACGTTTTTCTTGGAATAAAAAATGTCACTAACTTTTTATTTAATTTATAATGCCCCCAACATTTAAAAAGCTCATATCCCTCTGTTAATTCCAAGTAACACAATTAAATTTTATCATATTATGATCACTATTTTACTCTCCAATTATCTAAAAACATAAAGCATGAGAGATTGACTTCTACCTTAATTTTTTCTCAAATATTAGGATTCTTTATACAACAATTTCTCCATTCTTTTTTCCTCGAAATACTGATTTGAACTAAAAAATGCTATTATGATATTGTAACAAATGCCAATTAACCATCGTTTTTTTTTTAAAAAATAAAATAAATATAATGCATAAACACTCCTTTTTTCTCACTATTTTCACATCTCCTTCACTTCACTTAAAAACATCCAAACATAACATAAGATATGTCACTTGTTCAAATACAGTGGACTAGCATAAGATATTGCCACTTGCTTAAATTAATTTAAAGGACTTAACTCTTTCAAATAAAGACACAAAGGTAATGTGTTAAACATTATTTACATTCACCAAATGGTGGTAGCTCAGTTGGCGCATGGGAGCTAAGCAAGTGGGGGTGAGAGCATGTGTTCGAATCTCCCCAGTACCACCTTTGGGCTACGTTGCACCGACACTGACACGGGACATGGAGTACGACACGACACTCCGACACGTTAATTCTAAAAAATATTAAATTTCGACACGTTAGGACACGTTTTGATATTATATAATATTTTTAATTTATGTAGTATATATAATATTTAATATTCAATAATTTAACAAAAAAATAAAGCTAAATTTATAATACCCATCAATTTTGCAAAGAAGCATAAGATATCCCAAATGTTTATATTAAATTCAATAAAATGGTAAAAGATGTGTATGGCTCTGTTCGGAGTTGGCAATCAGCTTTTTTTGTCCAACTTCAAATGATGATAACCGGATCTAAGAATCTCCAAATGAGGCATGTGATAGCTTAAATTGACATGAAAATTTAACTTAAATTGCATGTGCAAGTTTGAAGTTGTTTATATTATAGAGAAAAATCTTGTTTCGACTTTTTTAAAAGGATTTGATGATAAGTTATTGAGAATACAAAATAAACTAATTAAAATACATATTATTATTATTATTATTATTATTATTTTATTTAATCCCTAATTATATGACTTTTAAATTAGAGGGTTATAATGAGGACCTTATAGTCATAAATGGAATGAGCATAAAATTATAAGAATTTTGATACCCATATTGAGGTATTATGCACAGATGAATTTTTATCTGTTAAATTTGACTGCTGACGTAATAACAGTTAGTAGAATAGCTCCAAGTTAGCAAATTATAGTTAGAGAGCTAATCTAATGATATAAACATCATGAATGAGGTTAGGATATGATTTGGTGAAGATTGATACCCATATTGGGGTATTTTTGAAAAGTCACTTCTGCCGGGTATTTTGTACTGCTGTAGCAGCATCCGGTAGAATCCCGGAACAGGAAAAAGATAAGAAAATAGAAATAAAGACCAATATATGCCTAACAAGTCATAATTAGACCAAAAATGTTAAAGTTAAGAAGATTATGAAATTCGGGTACAGTTAAGAACACCGGTAAAGACTACAGTGCAATTAAACAACTGTTAGTGGATCTGTGACCTACTAATCAAATTTTTAAGTTATGAACATGATAATTAGACAAAATTAATGTTAAGTACTTAAAGTTAGAGTCTTGAGAGTTTTCGGGTAAAAATTTGACGACGGATCAGTTAAAAATTACACCGGGTCTCACTAAAGGACGAATATCACTTAAGTGACATGGCACCCCTCATTAGGGCACCCTCCTCTCCTTCCCTTCCATTTCTGATCAGCAGCCCCTTCACCTCCTTCTCTCTCTAAGTTTCAAATTTTGAAAACTCTCTCACTTCTCTCTAAGATTTCTTCACCTAAATCTCTCTAAACCACCAAACTTCCTTCACAAAGATTGTTCCCCTCACTCTCCTCTTCACAACCATACCATTTTCATGGTGTGAATCAAAAATTTCGTGTCCCTTATCATCCCAAACAGCCATGGTTTTGTGGAGAGCAAAGGCTATGGAGTTGTGTTCTTGAGCTCTCTTGAAGAATCACACTTGCTTGCTTGTTTCCTTTGATTTTTGGGTAAGTGTCCTTAAATTTTTTTCATGAAAAATATCATCTTTTCTTCTTATGTTCTTGAGCCTAACTCATGAGCATGTTCATGAAGGTGTGTGCTTGCCTAAAGGTGTGTTCTTGGTGGAAAAAGGTGGAGACTTGAGCTAAAGGAGAAACCTTGAAGATGTAAGCTCCCACTTGGGAAATATGAACCAAAAAGCCTCCCTTTTTCTTGTTGAGTGCCTTGGTTTTGATATGTTCATGAGGAGAATGTTGTTTAAAATTTCGTAATGTCATGGTTTGATGATGATTCTTAAGTGTGTGTGTGTTTGGAACCATGGAATGATGGATTGGATGACTAAAGGTGCCACCTTTGGACCTTTGAGTGATGTTCATGTAAAAAGATGACTATGAACTCAAAAATGGACCATGAACATTTCAGCCATATCATGTAAGGATAGGGTTTGATGACAAAAAAATGTGATTAAGTTGTTAAGTGTGGAAAAATGATTAGAAAGATTAACTAGGTGGGTTAACTCTAAGTAAAACTCACTAATCATGATTAATAATGGCTAAAAATCCTAATTAATATAGCTAATCAAATCTGCCCCATAAAGTACATAAGGGTTTAGTTGTGTTAAAATTAAGGAGATGATGAATTAGGTGATTAATTAAGGGTAGAGATTAATTAACAAAAGTAATCAAGGATTTAACTCTAAAATTGGACTAAAGTAAGGTTTAGGTACACTAATTAAATAATTAGTAAAATTTAAGTATCATGACATAATGGGACTAAGGATATTTCATAATGTGACTTAATAATAGAAAAATCCAAGAATTAATGTGAATTAGGATTTATAATCAAAAGTAATTAAGGTTTGTTAAGTAAACACATTTAAGGCTAAGTAACCAGTTTTTAGGCAAAATTGGGGAGAGCATATCTTCCTCCACAGAGGTCATATAGGGATGTGCCTTATATCAAATTGAATATTGAGATGTTATCTACGTGGTGTCAAAATTTGGTATCAATTGAAGATATATTCCATTCTGTATGTTCGTTTGAGTGAGGACTGCACAGGGAGGCATGTGCAGGGGCGCTGTACATGGCTGACACTTCCATGAATTTTTTTCTCCCTCAATTATTACTCAAATTAGGCTCATAATATGTCTAATTAAATATAAAGGTGTCTAGTTGTCTACATAAAAATTTTAGAGCAATTGATTTAGTAGAATTTCCATAATCGCAGAAATGGTAAAGGATGTTTAGGGCCCTGTTCGGAGTTGGCAAACAGCTTTGTTTGTCCAACTTCAAATGGTGATAACCGGAGCTAGGAAACTTCAAATGAGGCATATGATACCTTTTTGGAAAGGTAATTGAGTCTAGATTAACATACTAAAAGATGAGAATTTTATAACAAGTGAGTCACGCCCAGTAACTAGAAAACAGAAGCATGTACAGTTATGGAAAAACCGTAAAAGTGATATTTAAGCTAAGTGGGCTTAGGGGAACCCTTAGTAACTTATAATAATCATAAATATGACTTGGATGAGTTGAAAATAATCTAAGTGAGCCTTGCATGTGATTCTAAGCTATGTAAGTAATTGAAGATTAAAGTGGCTTGTAATAATGCACTAAAATATGTAATAAGTAATAATTGGTCTAGGCTTGTAATGGGCATATTATTGGCATATGAGTATGAAAAGTGGAATCATTAAATGATTAAGTCGTGGATATGACTTGATTAATTAATATGTAATTAATGATGTGAATGGTTCCTACTCTAGGTGTGCCTAGAGAACCGTGCACTTGAGGATTTTGTTGGAGCATACGTATTATATTGGAGTGTGGGCTTGTGCTAAGCTCCCTAAGGTAAGCTCCTAGTTCTAGTTGACTCCTCTCTCTTGTGGCCCCACCATGATGGTGGGCATTATGGTTATATTGTATGAAAGTATATGGTATGATGTATATGTGCATTCATTCACATTCATATAGATGTTATATGATCTTGATGTTATGATGATGCACTGATGATATTGTTATGAGGATCCTGGCCAGTGATCATGGTATGTAGGCTGCCTATGACTTGACTCTGGGAGCTATTTCATACTGAGGTTGTGTTGACTGTCTATGGCTTGACCCTGGAAGTCACACATGTGTAACCGTCTATGGCTTTGACCCTGGGGTTACACAAGGATGATATGATGATGCTATGTTTATGCTGTATGTCTGTATTATATGCTTTATATCTGACTTGTTATGCAGGAAGTGGGCTCAGGGGTTAGAGGATCCTCTATGAACCTTGAGCTTACTGAGATGTTGTTATCTTACCCCGTTTGGGGACATCATTTCTAGTTCCCAGAGTAGTGGTGATGCTTCTAGGGGCAAGGCCCCCGCATTGGAGTAGTTGATGATGCAGCTGATGATTTTATATTATGTTTAGATTTGATGTTGGCATGTAGACTTGTTAACATGCTTAATTATTTTATGGAGATTATTGTATGTATTTATTTAGACTCATGATAGTATTCTTAGAGCCATGGATTATTTACTGATACTTTTATACTTCGAATTAATATAGACTTGATGCATGTATTCAGTTAATTTGGGCATGGAGCCTTATTAGTTGTATTGACCCATTAAGGGGATTGCAGTCCGTGTGGGACTTGCAAGCTATCTGTTTAAATTGTTGTATTAATTAGGTTATCTGTATGTGTAGAATCATGTTTCTAGTTATCCGAAATACAGCCGTTATGCTGTCCGTGAGACTCCGTCAGGAATGACACTTGATGTCATATCTTGATGGTCAATGGCCACTAATACTGGCTCATGGGATTAATTAGTAGATGTATATTTAGATTTACGCTTTCGCAGTATCTGACGTGAACGTTTTTAGAAATGTTTTTATGAAATGTTTTGGAAAAAGTTTACTCGTATTTTTATAAGATGCTTTATTCCTTTTCAAATAAAGTCTTCCGCTGTGAATGTTAAATATCATGTATGTTAACAACCGGAGTACTACGGGGTGTTACATTTATGGTATCAGAGCAATTTCACCGGGACGTTCACTGATGTATTGCTTAAGTGTTAGAACTGTTTATTGAGTGTCTCTTGAGTGTCATGATATTGCATATGCTATCACTTGATTGAGCGTAGCTAACTCATACCTCGTGCAGTTTTGTGTAGTGACATGGCACCTCGAGGGAGACCCAGGCGAAGCGTAGTTCAAATCCCTCCTCCTGATCCTATTGTTGCAGCTATAGCAACATTGCAGCAGACCCTGAATGAAACCAGGGAAGCTGATTTGAAAAGAATCGAAGAGGCCAGAGATCGCGATAGAGAGCAGCTAAGAAAGGCCAGTGAAGACCTTATGGCGCAGAATAGGCTGGCCAATTCTGATGCATTAATTACTAAGATCCGACTACTGTTGACAGAGGTACGAGGAAGACCTCCACCACCTTCACCACCTCCTCCACCGCCAGTTACACCACATGTGCAACAGCAGGTTGCACGTGCTGCTGGTCCCGTACAGATTCTTGAGCCTGTTGTGCTGGGACACATGAGGACGTTTTAGCAGGAGAGGCCCATCAGGAGGCGGAGGCATCTGTCCATGAAGGACTAGTGAGGCAGCCAATTATTGAGGTTGATAGATCAGCTATACCACCCAGGTTTGACCGGGATACTAGAGAGCGTATGCTGAATGCTTTCAGGAAGCATTCCCCACCTCACTACAAAGGTGGAAGAGATCCCATTGCAGCATTGGAGTGGCTCCAAGAGATGGAGCGTATTTTTCAGGTTATGGAATGCGATGCCAACATGAAGCTCCTATATGCGGCCATTATTTGAGAGGCATTTTCTGCAAAAGTACTTCCCTGAAGAAGCCAGGGAAAGGAAGAAGAGTGAGTTTGAAGACCTCCGGCAGGGAGGCATGACTGTGGATGAATATCTCAGCAAGTTCAACCGCTTGGCAAAATATTCTTGTTATGGTAGAACTCCCCTCACTCCAGAAGACAAGGCCTTTCGATTCAGGAAGGGTCTGAATGATATGATAGCAGACAAACTGGCGGGTCATTGCACCAGAAATTTTGTGGAGTTGATCAAGCAGTGCCAGAATATTCAGGAGCACTATCGTACCAGGGGAAAGGAAGCAGCAGGAAAGAGCTTCAGTGGGAGGACTACGCCCTGGAAGGGTAAGGGCAAGGGTTTGCAAGCACAGCAGAACACCAAGTTTAAGAAGACTCCCTTTGTGAAGAATGGAAGCGGAATGTTTAGTGCAGGGAAGATTCCCACTTGTGCCAAGTGTGGGAAGATGCATACAGGTGTTTGTCGACTGGGGCAGAATGTTTGCTTCAGTTGTGGTCAGGCAGGTCATTATTCCAGAGAGTGCCCCAAGAAGACGGGGCAAGTTGCAGCCATTCAGGCGATCCCTATTCAGTCCGTGCCTACTCAGAGAGCCATAGAGGAGCCTATGGCGCCCACTAGTGCCAGGGTATATGCAGTGACACAGCAGGAGGCAGAGAGGTCTCCAAACCTTATCAGAGGTACTATTCTTATCAGAGGATATGCTTTTGATGCCATGTTTGATTCTGGAGCTACCCACTCCTTCATATCGGAATTTGTTGCTAATGGGGTACATTTACCCATTTGTGAGTTCACGCCTCCCATGGTAGTGAAGACTGCCACCGGAGACATTGTTTCTACTTCCTTGAAGTGCAAAGAAGTCAGATTCATATATGAGCAAGAAGAGTATATGGTGGATTTGATAGTGCTTGAGGGCATGAATCTACACATTATCTTAGGTATGGATTGGCTGGTCCGATATGGTGTGATGCTAGATTGTTGTAGCAGAAGGGTTTTCTTTGCTGCAAAAGGAGAAAAACCGGACAGTTTGTACTTGACGGCACAAAAATTAAATAAGGCTCTAAATGAGGGAGATGCAGGATACATTATCCTGGGAGGACTCGTAGGAGACTCCAAAGAACCTACTGCTAATATTCCGGTTGTATGCGAGTTTGAAGATGTATTTCCGGAAGAAATTCCTCATTTTCCACCTGAGAGGGAGATTGAATTCTCAATTGACTTAGTACCTGGTGTGGGGCCTATCTCATTGGCTCCATACCGGATGTCACCAGTGGAGCTAGCTGAGCTGAAGAAGCAGTTAGAAGAATTATCCCGCAAGAACTTTATCAGACCGAGTGTATCTCCTTGGGGTGCACCAGTCATCTTCGTGAAAAAGAAGGATGGGACTATGAGGTTGTGCACTGATTATCGACAGTTAAACAAGGTAACAGTAAAGAACAAGTATCCTCTACCACGCATTGATGATCTGTTGGATCAGCTCAGGGGTGCTTCAGTGTTCTCAAAGATTGATCTTCGTTCCGGATATCACCAGATTCGGGTAAAAGCAGAGGATATTCCGAAGACGGCTTTCCGATCTAGATATGGGCACTATGAGTATCTAGTGATCCCATTTGGGCTTACTAATGCCCCGGCCGTGTTCATGAGTTATATGAACCGAATTTTCAAACCACATTTAGATCAGTTTGTTGTGGTATTCATTGATGATATTCTGATCTACTCCAAAAGTAAGGAAGAACATGCAGAGCATTTGAAGATAGTTCTACAGATTTTAAGGGAGCATCAGTTATATGCCAAACCATCCAAGTGTGAGTTTTGGTTACATGAGATCCAGTTTCTTGGACACGTCATATCATCTACAGGAGTGGCTGTTGATCCGAGTAAAATTGAAGCTGTGCTGGATTGGGAGAGACCCAAGAGTGTTACTGAGATCCGAAGTTTTCTGGGTTTAGCAGGATACTACAGGCGGTTTATTAATGGATTCTCCAGAATTGCCTTGCCATTGACTAGGTTGACCCGAAAAGGGGTGCCATTTGCATGGACCCTTGGGTGTGATGTGAGTTTTCAAGAATTGAAAGATAAGTTGACTACCGCACCGGTTCTGATTCTTCCTGATCCGGAGAAGAGATTTGAGATCTATTGTGATGCATCCAAGTATGGATTAGGGTGTGTGTTGATGCAGGAGCGAAAGGTAGTGGCCTATGCTTCTAGACAGTTGAGACCACATGAAGAGAATTACCCTACTCATGATCTTGAGTTAGCGGCCGTGGTTTTTGCATTGAAAATATGGAGACACTTCTTGTATGGTGCTACCTTCACAGTTTTTAGTGATCACAAAAGCTTGAAGTATCTATTCGATCAAAAGGAGCTTAATATGAGACAAAGGAGATGGATGGAATTCCTGAAGGATTATGAGTTTGACCTTCAGTATCACCCTGGAAAGGCGAATGTAGTGGCTGATGCCTTGAGCAGAAAGACCACGGGTGTGGCTAGCATGATGATTGCAGAGTATGATTTGATTGAGGAGTTCAGGGATTTGCGAATTTCTGTGACACCATTTGAGACTTCATATTTCATGACTACGGTCGAAGTCCGAAATTCGTTAATGGAAAAAGTTAAAGCGGCCCAAGTGCTTGATGAAGGGATCCAAATGATGAAAGAGCAAGATTTTGTGTTCACCGATGCTTCTCATGTGAAATACTACAAAGATCGGTTAATTGTCCCGAAGGGACCAATGGTAGAAGAAGTGTTAACAGAGGGTCATATGGGTAAGTACACCATCCACCCAGGTGCAACTAAGATGTACCAAGATTTGAAACAGAATTTTTGGTGGTCTGGGATGAAGAAAGACATAGCCCAGTTTGTGAATAAGTGCCTTATTTGTCAGAAGGTAAAAATTGAGCATCAGAAGCCTTCTGGTTTGCTACAACCATTAGATATTCCGGAGTGGAAGTGGATGAGTATATCCATGGACTTTGTTGTTGGATTACCAAGAAGCCAGGCTGGATTTGATTCCATATGGGTTGTGGTTGATAGGTTGACTAAATCCGCCCATTTCATTCCAGTCAAGACGACCTTCTCCACAGAGCAGCTAGCCAAACTATATGTTAGAGAGATTGTGAAGCTTCATGGCATTCCCGAAAGCATAGTTAGCGATCGGGATCCGAAGTTTACTTCACGCTTTTGGGAAGCGTTACATGAGGCCTTTGGTACTCAATTGAGATTGAGTACTGCTTATCACCCGCAGACAGATGGTCAGACAGAGAGGACCATTCAGACACTGGAGGACATGCTGAGAGCGTGTGTGCTTGAGCAGGGTAATACTTGGGACAAGTACCTGCCACTGGTTGAGTTCTCCTACAACAACAGTTATCATGCCAGTCTGGGCATGGCTCGTTATGAGGCCTTGTATGGCCGTAGGTGTAGAGCACCTACTTGTTGGACGGAGATCGGAGAAAGACAGTTATTGGGGCCAGACTTGGTCCAAGAGACTACGAAGCAGATTGAGATGATCAGAGATAGGCTGAAGAAAGCCCAGAGCCGTCAGAAGAGTTACTATGATGCCAAGCACAGACCCCTTGAGTTTTCTGAAGGGGATCATGTATTCATCCGACTATCACCTACTACAGGTGTTGGGCGTGCCTTGGGAGTGAGGAAGTTGAGTCCACGGTTCATTGGGCCCTACCAGATAATAAAGAGGGTCGGACCGGTGGCGTATCAACTTGCTCTACCTCCCAACTTGGCGAATTTACATGACGTTTTCCATGTGAGTCAACTCCGCAGATATATATCTGATGATTCACACATTGTACAGTATGATGACATAGAGGTTAAGAAGGACCTGAAGTTCGTTGTTGGACCTTCTAAGGTTCTTGCTCGAGATGAGAAACAGCTTCGAAATAGAGTTATTCCCATGATCAAGATCCAATGGGAAGGATTGACACAAGAGGATGCCACATGGGAGCGGGAGGATGATATTCTCCGGCAATATCCCGATTTTGATATCAGGTATGATCTGATTTTGAGGACAAAATCTTTTAAAAGGTGTGGTGAATATAATAACCCTAATTATATGACTTTTAAATTAGAGGGTTATAATGAGGACCTTATAGTCATAAATGGAATGAGCATAAAATTATAAGAATTTTGATACCCATATTGAGGTATTATGCACAGATGAATTTTTATCTGTTAAATTTGACTGCTGACGTAATAACAGTTAGTAGAATAGCTCCAAGTTAGCAAATTATAGTTAGAGAGCTAATCTAATGATATAAACATCATGAATGAGGTTAGGATATGATTTGGTGAAGATTGATACCCATATTGGGGTATTTTTGAAAAGTCACTTCTGCCGGGTATTTTGTACTGCTGTAGCAGCATCCGGTATCCCGGAACAGGAAAAAGATAAGAAAATAGAAATAAAGACCAATATATGCCTAACAAGTCATAATTAGACCAAAAATGTTAAAGTTAAGAAGATTATGAAATCCGGGTACAGTTAAGAACACCGGTAAAGACTACAGTGCAATTAAACAACTGTTAGTGGATCTGTGACCTACTAATCAAATTTTTAAGTTATGAACATGATAATTAGACAAAATTAATGTTAAGTACTTAAAGTTAGAGTCTTGAGAGTTTTCGGGTAAAAATTTGACGACGGATCAGTTAAAAATTACACCGGGTCTCACTAAAGGACGAATATCACTTAAGTGACATGGCACCCCTCATTAGGGCACCCCTCCTCTCCTTCCCTTCCATTTCTGATCAGCAGCCCCTTCACCTCCTTCTCTCTCTAAGTTTCAAATTTTGAAAACTCTCTCACTTCTCTCTAAGATTTCTTCACCTAAATCTCTCTAAACCACCAAACTTCCTTCACAAAGGTTCCCCTCACTCTCCTCTTCACAACCATACCATTTTCATGGTGTGAATCAAAAATTTCGTGTCCCTTATCATCCCAAACAGCCATGGTTTTGTGGAGAGCAAAGGCTATGGAGTTGTGTTCTTGAGCTCTCTTGAAGAATCACACTTGCTTGCTTGTTTCCTTTGATTTTTGGGTAAGTGTTCTTAAATTTTTTTCATGAAAAATATCATCTTTTCTTCTTATGTTCTTGAGCCTAACTCATGAGCATGTTCATGAAGGTGTGTGCTTGCCTAAAGGTGTGTTCTTGGTGGAAAAAGGTGGAGACTTGAGCTAAAGGAGAAACCTTGAAGATGTAAGCTCCCACTTGGGAAATATGAACCAAAAAGCCTCCCTTTTTCTTGTTGAGTGCCTTGGTTTTGATATGTTCATGAGGAGAATGTTGTTTAAAATTTCGTAATGTCATGGTTTGATGATGATTCTTAAGGGTGAGTTTGTTTTGAACCATGGAATGATGGATTGAATGACTAAAGGTGCCACCTTTGGACCTTTGAGTGATGTTCATGTAAAAAGATGACTATGAACTCAAAAATGGACCATGAACATTTCAGCCATATCATGTAAGGATAGGGTTTGATGACAAAAAAATGTGATTAAGTTGTTAAGTGTGGAAAAATGATTAGAAAGATTAACTAGGTGGGTTAACTCTAAGTAAAACTCACTAATCATGATTAATAATGGCTAAAAATCCTAATTAATATAGCTAATCAAATCTGCCCCATAAAGTACATAAGGGTTTAGTTGTGTTAAAATTAAGGAGATGATGAATTAGGTGATTAATTAAGGGTAGAGATTAATTAACAAAAGTAATCAAGGATTTAACTCTAAAATTGGAAATCAAAAGTAATTAAGGTTTGTTAAGTAAACACATTTAAGGCTAAGTAACCAGTTTTTAGGCAAAATTGGGGAGAGCATATCTTCCTCCACAGAGGTCATATAGGGATGTGCCTTATATCAAATTGAAGATTGAGATGTTATCTACGTGGTGTCAAAATTTGGTATCAATTGAAGATATATTCCATTCTGTATGTTCGTTTGAGTGAGGACTGCACAGGGAGGCATGTGCAGGGGCGCTGTACATGGCTGACACTTCCATGAATTTTTTCTCCCTCAATTATTACTCAAATTAGGCTCATAATATGTCTAATTAAATATAAAGGTGTCTAGTTGTCTACATAAAAATTTTAGAGCAATTGATTTAGTATAATTTCCATAATCGCAGAAATGGTAAAGGATGTTTAGGGCCCTGTTCGGAGTTGGCAAACAGCTTTGTTTGTCCAACTTCAAATGGTGATAACCGGAGCTAGGAAACTTCAAATGAGGCATATGATACCTTTTTGGAAAGGTAATTGAGTCTAGATTAACATACTAAAAGATGAGAATTTTATAACAAGTGAGTCACGCCCAGTAACTAGAAAACAGAAACATGTACAGTTATGGAAAAACCGTAAAAGTGATATTTAAGCTAAGTGGGCTTAGGGGAACCCTTAGTAACTTATAATAATCATAAATATGACTTGGATGAGTTGAAAATAATCTAAGTGAGCCTTGCATGTGATTCTAAGCTATGTAAGTAATTGAAGATTAAAGTGGCTTGTAATAATGCACTAAAATATGTAATAAGTAATAATTGGTCTAGGCTTGTAATGGGCATATTATTGGCATATGAGTATGAAAAGTGGAATCATTAAATGATTAAGTCGTGGATATGACTTGATTAATTAATATGTAATTAATGATGTGAATGGTTCCTACTCTAGGTGTGCCTAGAGAACCGTGCACTTGAGGATTTTGTTGGAGCATACGTATTATATTGGAGTGTGGGCTTGTGCTAAGCTCCCTAAGGTAAGCTCCTAGTTCTAGTTGACTCCTCTCTCTTGTGGCCCCACCATGATGGTGGGCATTATGGTTATATTGTATGAAAGTATATGGTATGATGTATATGTGCATTCATTCACATTCATATAGATGTTATATGATCTTGATGTTATGATGATGCACTGATGATATATGTTATGAGGATCCTGGCCAGTGATCATGGTATGTAGGCTGCCTATGACTTGACTCTGGGAGCTATTTCATACTGAGGTTGTGTTGACTGTCTATGGCTTGACCCTGGAAGTCACACATGTGTAACCGTCTATGGCTTTGACCCTGGGGTTACACAAGGATGATATGATGATGCTATGTTTATGCTGTATGTCTGTATTATATGCTTTATATCTGACTTGTTATGCAGGAAGTGGGCTCAGGGGTTAGAGGATCCTCTATGAACCTTGAGCTTACTGAGATGTTGTTATCTTACCCCGTTTGGGGACATCATTTCAGGTACCCAGAGTAGTGGTGATGCTTCTAGGGGCAAGGCCCCCGCATTGGAGTAGTTGATGATGCAGCTGATGATTTTATATTATGTTTAGATTTGATGTTGGCATGTAGACTTGTTAACATGCTTAATTATTTTATGGAGATTATTGTATGTATTTATTTAGGCTCATGATAGTATTCTTAGAGCCATGGATTATTTACTGATACTTTTATACTTCGAATTAATATAGACTTGATGCATGTATTCAGTTAATTTGGGCATGGAGCCTTATTAGTTGTATTGACCCATTAAGGGGATTGCAGTCCGTGTGGGACTTGCAAGCTATCTGTTTAAATTGTTGTATTAATTAGGTTATCTGTATGTGTAGAATCATGTTTCTAGTTATCCGAAATACAGCCGTTATGCTGTCCGTGAGACTCCGTCAGGAATGACACTTGATGTCATATCTTGATGGTCAATGGCCACTAATACTGGCTCATGGGATTAATTAGTAGATGTATATTTAGATTTACGCTTTCGCAGTATCTGACGTGAACGTTTTTAGAAATGTTTTTATGAAATGTTTTGGAAAAAGTTTACTCGTATTTTTATAAGATGCTTTATTCCTTTTCAAATAAAGTCTTCCGCTGTGAATGTTAAATATCATGTATGTTAACAACCGGAGTACTACGGGGTGTTACAGAATCGAAAGCCAACTTTGGCATGTATATGACAAGGAAATAGAAGTTTTTTATTCAATCAGAAGGATTTTATCATACAGAAATTATTATATATTCACCATGATTATAAATCATTCTGGTTTTTTTACACAAACAAGTATAAATACACTTTTCTTTACCCGCTCATAATAATAATTTTCTATCAATCTTTTTTTTCAACGATAAATTAAAGAGAAAAGCGTTTGTCGTTTTAAATGATATAAAATTATGTCATTTTAAGAGAAAAAAGATATAAAAAAATAATTTTTTATTTAAAATTTAAATTAAAAAAAATCACCCACTTTCTCCCCCATGATTTTCATTTCTTGTGTTTATCTATCTCCTAAAATGTCATAACTTATGTCCTTTAAAAGGACAAACATCAAACCCTAAATCAAAATGCCTCAATTTTCAATTTTTGAGAATTTGAAATCTTGGAGCTCTATTGAAAAATAGTTTTCAGCAAAGTATATATTTCACGAAGAAAAATAATGATTTTTTATTTATTTCATAAGGAGTTCCTTGGTAAAAAAAAATAGAGAGCAATTTCGAAAAATTTGTGTGTAAAAGGAAACAATATTAAAAATAGAGAAAAATTTTGAAACTGTGCATGTATGAGAAATGGTGAGTTCAGGTAATAGCTCAAACAAAATTAAGAAAAAGGAAAGAAGAAATTTTTAGTAAACCTGAATGATATCATATATGATTGAATTAATAGAGCAGAAAATTAATAGTAATTAAATAAATTGTATATATTAAGCGATTTAAAAATTGAAAATGATTGAATAAAATAAAGAAATTTTTAGAAGAAACTTTTGAATATAACGCTGATTTTGTGAGATTTGATAAAATTTATTTTAATAGCTGATGAGAATAATAAGAGCATTTTAATTTATTTAATTTTTATTATTAATTTATTTATTATATATTTATATTAATCACTAAAGATGTTATTATGTTTCAAAATTTTATGTTATGCATGACTGCAGCAACATATAAAACAAAATAATTACAAGGAGCAATACCAACACATGAATGATTAAATTTAATTTGATTTGCCACACCAAAAAAAATTGATTTGATTTGAATATAATGCTGGTCTTATGAGATTTGGTAAAATTTATTTTAATTGCTGATGACAATAATAAGAGCATTTTAAATTTTTATTATTATTAATTTTATTTATTATCTATTTATATTTATGCATGACTGCAGCAACATATAAAACAAAATAATTACAAGAAACAATACCAACACGTGCATGATTTAATTTGATTTGATTTGAAAATAAATTTTTTTATATCTAATTGTATAAATAAATAGAAACTTTAATAGAATTATTTTTCTTTATCTCAAAACAAAAAGAAAATCCTTTTACTCGTAATTCTGCCTCTATATATATGGATGTGGTCTGAAATGTAAATTGTTGAGTGAAGAGTCATGGATTACTACCTGGAAATACCAACTTATTTTGATTATCTGGAATTTTTGGAGGAAAGCAAAGAGAATGATGTTAATGCTTTCTTCGCGAAAATTTCATCTTATTCTCAATACTTGAGTTTTATGGAATTATGGTTGCCAAATTTGGAATCGATTCCATGTACTCCACCATCGTCACCACCTTCAACTCATCTTTTCTTTGATCAAAAACCTCCTCTTCCCTCTTCCTTCGTTCCCTCTGTTTTATCCCTTAATTAAGAGTCTTTGGCAACACCAACCATTGATGACTCAGTTGTTGAAACCAAGCCCTTGATACAAGATTTGAATTTTCATCCTATGTAACTTTCCATGCCTAGGGCTGGCAATATGGGCTGGCCCGCCCCGGCCCGCCCAAAATGGGTTGGGCCAGCCCGCCCCGTTTTGACAAAATGGGTTGAACTTTACAACCCGTCCCGTTTTATGAGTGGGCTGGCGGGCTGCGGGCCAACCCGCCTAAAATAAAAAATTCATAAAATAAAATAAAAAACATAAAATTCTACATAAAAACACTTAAAAAAATCTGCATAAAAACACACAAAAAATTTGCATAAAAACACAAAAAAATCTGCATAAATACATATAATTGACGTTAACTTATATGGGTAGGTGACGTTATTGGATGGAAATTGATTATAAAATATAGCAAGGCAAATGAATAACATGTATTAGCTTAATATAGGTGACGTTAGCAAGGCAAATGTATTAGCTTTGTTAACATGTAAAAATATAATTATAAAATTTTTGTTACACAGCCCTACTTTGCCCAATGTATAGGTCCATGTAATTCTAATTTTACATTTCAACTTTCAGTAATTCTAATTTTTTTACTATTAAAAAAAATTAAAAATTAAAAAAATTAAAAATAGTAACCCAACGGGCCAACCCGGCCCGTTTTCCTATCAACCCGTTTTAACTCATTTGTAAACGGGGCGGGTTACATTGGGTTAGTGGGTTGGGACTCATAACCCAGCCCGCCAACTTGAGTGGGTTAAACGGGCTTGGCCCATATTGCCAGCCCTATCCATGCCCTTTAATCACACTCCAAGAGTATCTGGTTACAATCTTCATCATCATGGTGTTCTTGATGATGGGCCGAATAACAATGGAGGAGAGAAAATCAAAGTTCTTGAACCCAAGATCATCAATCCCATGAAAAGCACCATCAACAGTCCAAGAACAACATGCCAACAACCCAAATCCAATGATTCGATGTAAGAAGTTCAACACAGAAGCCAAAGACCCAAGCGAAAACGGAGAAGACCCAATTATTGGGATGATTACATACATTGAAGTATGACTATGTTATGAGAATGTTGGGGTTCTGTTGTATTAATCTTAGTCGTTAATTTTATTCATATCCAACGACTTTAATTTATTAAATATATTTAGGGATTAATTTTTTTATTTTACAACCGTTAGATATAATTTTTTTTTCTGTTATTTTTGTTTGATCAAACATCTAATCTGACAATAACATCAATTATGGTAAAACCTAGTTTCCGGCTAAGAGACTTGATTATATAATACCGTCTTTTCTTTTTTTCTTATTTTTCTTTTGTTGTGATCTTCTGTTTATGAACTTTTGATTTCCGTGAGCTTTCGAGCATCAATCAAAGGATTGTTCTAACTTAACGACTCCACTAATTGTTTGAAACTAAAAAATACATTATGTTTCTGAAGCTAAAATTATGGTATGAAGATATATTGATCTGATGATTATCTTTGAAACATATGCAAGTTTATTTAACGTTATTATACAGTTAGATGACACCTTTTTTTTTCTTTCGCCTGGTTCAAATAGGCCTTCATTCAGTTGAATAAATAAATTTAGTTTGGTGAGATACACTAAGAATTCAGATCACGATAAAAAAAAAATTGTTTCCTTATTCAGAAAGTTCGCAAATTTTGTTTCCTTATTTTTTTTAATGGAGAGAGAAAGGAAAAAAAATATCTCATAATAGGACAAGATTTGATTGGATATACTTGTTTAATAATTTTAATTATGTGTAAACATGAGACATTTAAAACTGGAATCAATTACAATCATGACAGAATTAAATTTAGATATCTTTTATTATTTTAGTTAATTATATGATTTATTTTGTTTTTATAATATTTTAAATTTCATATATAATTATACTGAAAAACTTGCTGAGATTTATAATCAACGTGAATACACAATATTTTCTATATGATAAAATCCTTCTGATTGAATAATAAACTTCTATTTTGTTGTCATATCTTGCCAAATATGGTTTTCGATTCAATCAATTATTTATACAATTATCAGATATTCTTGTTTAGAAATTCATGTGTGTTTCATGCTTCATAAGTTATACTGATATTGAAATAATTGATTATCATTAATCAAATAAAATAAAAATAATATATTATTGAATTAATTTTTTTGTATTCACAATAGCCTATAAATAAATGCTTTTAAAAAATTCGATTTTTTTTCTCTATAGTATAAACAAATTCCATCATGCGCATACAATTTAAGTTAAATTTTCTTGTCAATTGTTATTTTATATCAATAAAAAATTATAATACTCATATAATTTGTTGATTATATATTTATTTCAAAAAAAAATTTCAAGGGTTTATTAGTTAGTTAAAACTGATATCTCTATTATAAAATAAATAATCATTTGGATACCAAAAAAAAGAATAAATAAATAAATAAATAATCATTTAAGTTATATATCTATAAAAACTATTGTTGTTATTATAAATAAGTTAAAACTCTGCTTCCCTCATATCGAAAAATAGGTCACTTTTTTTGTATATAAAAAAATCAATGGGCCCCACTTTATTTGCCAGGAGGTGGTAGAACTTCTCTCATAGACTCATACTACTATATATATATATATATATATATATATATATATATCCGGTTCAACCGGTCCAACCAGTGATCTAGTATCCTGACTGCGTCGATAACCTATTTTTATATATATTTATATATATCCGATTCAACCGGTCCAACTAGTGATCTAGTACCCCGATTGGGTTGATACCTGGGTCAGATTTAATAACACTGGAAAAAACAAAACAAAAGAAACAAAACATGGTAAACAACAATGATTGCTTAATAAATTAACAATTTGACAAAGAAAAATACGAAAATTCCTAGATAATTTAAATTTGAGACTAACAATCAGACAACATTTAAAACAAAGGGTTTAGTGTGTGTCCTCTTAAAGGATACAAGGTTATGTCTTTTTAGCAATTATAACTATGTACTACGGGTAGTATTGTAATATTAAAGTTGTATCTTTTCACTTTCACATCAATAGATAGCTTCTGAAGAGAGGAAAAAAAATACAATTTTAATATTATAACTATCTCCTAGAGGATAAAACCTTGGGTAAAACAAATTATCATGTAAATTGGAATAAAAACTCAAAGCCTAAGTGACAAATCAAGCTCAGGAAATTTAGCATTGAATGGTTCTTCTTTTGGCTTGGAAGCAACGTGGGTAGAAGAAGAATCCCCAACGTAGGTAGTAGGTCTAACAACACCATGACCATTATCTATCCTCAAAGTTGCACCACTTCCTTGAATCCCAACTCCACCATGTGCTTGCAAACCTTCCAATAACCTCAAATTTGCACCACTCTGTACTTGCAAACACTCCAACCTCAACTTATCACGAGATTGGTTTAAGGTACCTTGCCTTGACCACCCACCGCCATGTCCTTGACGATACCTGAAGCCAGGTAGGGTCGAATGATAGTAAGGCTTGTGAATCATGAACTTCATCCTAATCCCTAATGGCCTATTATTGGAGGCGCCGCCATAAAAGGGGTTCCGGGAAAAATTGTGATAAGAGCCAATAGCTCTATACTTTACTTGTGCACGCTCTTTCTTGTGGGCATTTTGATGCCCTCCTAAAGCTTGTGGATTCTTGAACCCTCTCTTGCAAAAATAAGCCTCTTCCTCAGTGTTGTTTTCTCTCCTTTCTTCCTTGTTATTAGCCAAAGAAGATGAACCCGCACCGTTCCCAAAGTTGAACAAATCAAGTTCCATTGGAACTGAATCAGCTTGTGGATTATTGAACCCTCTCTTGCAAAAATAAGCCTCTTCCTTAGTGTTGTTTTCTCTACTTTCTTCCTTGTTATTAGCAAAAAAAAGATGAACCCGCACCGTTCCCAAAGTTGAACAAATCAAGTTCCATTGGAACTGAATCATTCTTAGTGGAGAGGTTCACGAAATCAAGTTGCATATGGGAATTTGAAGTTAGATCTGACGAAAAGATGGAACCTTGTTGGATATGAATTCTGAAGTAGAGGGAATGAAAAAATAGGGGGCATGGCCAGGTGGGGTCGAATAATAGTAAGGCTTGTGAATCATGAACTTCATCCTAATCCCTAATGGCCTATTATTGGAGGCGCCGCCATAAAAGGGGTTCCGGGAAAAATTGTGATAAGAGCCAATAGCTCTATACTTTACTTGTGCACGCTCTTTCTTGTGGGCATTTTGATGCCCTCCTAAAGCTTGTGGATTCTTGAACCCTCTCTTGCAAAAATAAGCCTCTTCCTCAGTGTTGTTTTCTCTCCTTTCTTCCTTGTTATTAGCCAAAGAAGATGAACCCGCACCGTTCCCAAAGTTGAACAAATCAAGTTCCATTGGAACTGAATCATTCTTAGTGGAGAGGTTCACGAAATCAAGTTGCATATGGGAATTTGAAGTTAGATCTGAAGGAGAATTATTCGAACCATGGGCTTCCATGGCACAAAGGCTAAATGGAACCTTGTTGGATCTGAATTCTGAAGGAGAGGGAATGAAAAAATAGGGGGCATGAGTCGAATGATAGTAAGGCTTGTGAATCATGGACTTCATCCTAATCCCTAATGGCCTATTATTGGAGGCGCCGCCATAAAAGGGGTTCCGGGAAAAATTGTGATAAGAGCCAATAGCTCTATACTTTACTTGTGCACGCTCTTTCTTGTGGGCATTTTGATGCCCTACTAAAGCTTGTGGATTCTTGAACCCTCTCTTGCAAAAATAAGCCTCTTCCTCAGTGTTGTTTTCTCTCCTTTCTTCCTTGTTATTAGCCAAAGAAGATGAACCCGCACCGTTCCCAAAGTTGAACAAATCAAGTTCCATTGAAACTGAATCATTCTTAGTGGAGAGGTTCACGAAATCAAGTTGCATATGGGAATTTGAAGTTAGATCTGAAGGAGAATTATTCGAACCATGGGTTTCCATTGCACAAAGGCGAAAAGATGGAAACTTGTTAATTCTGAAGGAGAGGGAATGAAAAAATAGGGGGCATGACGAAGATTATTAATATAACAATTGCATGAATGGTAAGATCTTTCAAAAATCCGAAAGGAATCTCATGCTGTAAAATCTTATTATTTTCATGATATATAGAATCATAGATTTGAAGCGATATGGACAATTTTACGCACTGATTTGTGGGTGATTTTTTCCTAAACAAAAATCCCTAAAATAATTTTAATTACAGTATATACTCTCTAATGCCACTAATTACTAAGTCAAAACATCCATAGCCAGAATATTTGAATGTGGTATTAGTAAAACACATCTTTTATGTAGTTCAGATATGGTATCAACATGATGCCACATTGTTAACATGGAAATTACTTGTTGAAAGAAAATTACTGGGGATGTCTCTAGCAGAAAAGTCAATGAAAGTAAATTGGGACACAATCTTTTTCGCATATAATTTTATTGAAATATAGATATTTCAATCTTGTATTATGGGATATAAAATAAAAATAAAACAAAATCTGCAATTAAATACAAAATCTTGTATTATGGGATATAGGGGTTTACATTTCTACAGCTGTTGTACGTGCAACAATCAAATATTTGCCATATATATACTTGAAAGCATTAAATGCGGAGAATCATAACCATACAAAGAAAAAAAGCATTAAATGTGAGGAATCCTTACGTTCCGAACATGATTGCATTATATATTTGCCATATATAACCT
This sequence comes from Gastrolobium bilobum, assembly GCF_033153095.1. Taxonomy (NCBI): domain Eukaryota; kingdom Viridiplantae; phylum Streptophyta; class Magnoliopsida; order Fabales; family Fabaceae; genus Gastrolobium; species Gastrolobium bilobum. Next base: position 9,807 of record NW_026897695.1, on the reverse strand, counting down.
ATCCGTTCCGAATAGGATTGCTTCCGTGGTGGATACCTGGGGTTTATAAAATAAAAGAAAAGATAATAATATTATTAATTTGGCTTAAATTTAAAATGGACACAAACATATTATTATGAATGCATGAGAGTTTGTCTGAAAGTGTCCAAGGGAACTGAATAAACAAGGAAATTTTGGCTCTTTCACAAGTTTTAATCCTTCCGTTCTCGTATAGAAAATTTACACAGTATCATCTTAGTCTTTCTTCTAATTTGTGGAGAGAATTGAAGTTTAATTCAAGAGAGAGCGTTTTGTTCTTAATTTTAGAAAAATATTATAAATTTTCATTTAGTGATTTTTTTTTTAAATTTGAATTATTATTTTTTCATTATCAATTGAAGATTTTCTGCACTAAATCAATTTTTAATTTTTTTTCTTACTCTGTCCCGTATATCTGTATTGGTATTTTTAACATTTTTTTTCTTTTGGGAATATATACAGACTGTGACCAGTATCCTATGATTCAAAAATTGGTTATACAATTTTATTTTTGGTATATAGTTATACAAATTTAATCCTCATTCTTTAGAACTTCCTCCCAAATGGCCTAAGCATAATCTCAAGCTTGAAATTTTGTTTTCTAAATTATATTTGGAAAACTTTATAAATGTCTCCTAACGTTTTTCTTGGAATAAAAAATGTCACTAACTTTTTATTTAATTTATAATGCCCCCAACATTTAAAAAGCTCATATCCCTCTGTTAATTCCAAGTAACACAATTAAATTTTATCATATTATGATCACTATTTTACTCTCCAATTATCTAAAAACATAAAGCATGAGAGATTGACTTCTACCTTAATTTTTTCTCAAATATTAGGATTCTTTATACAACAATTTCTCCATTCTTTTTTCCTCGAAATACTGATTTGAACTAAAAAATGCTATTATGATATTGTAACAAATGCCAATTAACCATCGTTTTTTTTTAAAAAAATAAAATAAATATAATGCATAAACACTCCTTTTTTCTCACTATTTTCACATCTCCTTCACTTCACTTAAAAACATCCAAACATAACATAAGATATGTCACTTGTTCAAATACAGTGGACTAGCATAAGATATTGCCACTTGCTTAAATTAATTTAAAGGACTTAACTCTTTCAAATAAAGACACAAAGGTAATGTGTTAAACATTATTTACATTCACCAAATGGTGGTAGCTCAGTTGGCGCATGGGAGCTAAGCAAGTGGGGGTGAGAGCATGTGTTCGAATCTCCCCAGTACCACCTTTGGGCTACGTTGCACCGACACTGACACGGGACATGGAGTACGACACGACACTCCGACACGTTAATTCTAAAAAATATTAAATTTCGACACGTTAGGACACGTTTTGATATTATATAATATTTTTAATTTATGTAGTATATATAATATTTAATATTCAATAATTTAACAAAAAAATAAAGCTAAATTTATAATACCCATCAATTTTGCAAAGAAGCATAAGATATCCCAAATGTTTATATTAAATTCAATAAAATGGTAAAAGATGTGTATGGCTCTGTTCGGAGTTGGCAATCAGCTTTTTTTGTCCAACTTCAAATGATGATAACCGGATCTAAGAATCTCCAAATGAGGCATGTGATAGCTTAAATTGACATGAAAATTTAACTTAAATTGCATGTGCAAGTTTGAAGTTGTTTATATTATAGAGAAAAATCTTGTTTCGACTTTTTTAAAAGGATTTGATGATAAGTTATTGAGAATACAAAATAAACTAATTAAAATACATATTATTATTATTATTATTATTTTATTTAATTAATGCTAAATCAATTATTTCAATCTCAAGATAACTTATGAAGCATGAAACACACACCATAAATTTCTAAATAGGAATCTCTGATAATCGTGTTAAAAATTGATTGAATCTATAATAACCCTAATTATATGACTTTTAAATTAGAGGGTTATAATGAGGACCTTATAGTCATAAATGGAATGAGCATAAAATTATAAGAATTTTGATACCCATATTGAGGTATTATGCACAGATGAATTTTTATCTGTTAAATTTGACTGCTGACGTAATAACAGTTAGTAGAATAGCTCCAAGTTAGCAAATTATAGTTAGAGAGCTAATCTAATGATATAAACATCATGAATGAGGTTAGGATATGATTTGGTGAAGATTGATACCCATATTGGGGTATTTTTGAAAAGTCACTTCTGCCGGGTATTTTGTACTGCTGTAGCAGCATCCGGTAGAATCCCGGAACAGGAAAAAGATAAGAAAATAGAAATAAAGACCAATATATGCCTAACAAGTCATAATTAGACCAAAAATGTTAAAGTTAAGAAGATTATGAAATTCGGGTACAGTTAAGAACACCGGTAAAGACTACAGTGCAATTAAACAACTGTTAGTGGATCTGTGACCTACTAATCAAATTTTTAAGTTATGAACATGATAATTAGACAAAATTAATGTTAAGTACTTAAAGTTAGAGTCTTGAGAGTTTTCGGGTAAAAATTTGACGACGGATCAGTTAAAAATTACACCGGGTCTCACTAAAGGACGAATATCACTTAAGTGACATGGCACCCCTCATTAGGGCACCCTCCTCTCCTTCCCTTCCATTTCTGATCAGCAGCCCCTTCACCTCCTTCTCTCTCTAAGTTTCAAATTTTGAAAACTCTCTCACTTCTCTCTAAGATTTCTTCACCTAAATCTCTCTAAACCACCAAACTTCCTTCACAAAGATTGTTCCCCTCTCCTCTTCACAACCATACCATTTTCATGGTGTGAATCAAAAATTTCGTGTCCCTTATCATCCCAAACAGCCATGGTTTTGTGGAGAGCAAAGGCTATGGAGTTGTGTTCTTGAGCTCTCTTGAAGAATCACACTTGCTTGCTTGTTTCCTTTGATTTTTGGGTAAGTGTTCTTAAATTTTTTCATGAAAAATATCATCTTTTCTTCTTATGTTCTTGAGCCTAACTCATGAGCATGTTCATGAAGGTGTGTGCTTGCCTAAAGGTGTGTTCTTGGTGGAAAAAGGTGGAGACTTGAGCTAAAGGAGAAACCTTGAAGATGTAAGCTCCCACTTGGGAAATATGAACCAAAAAGCCTCCCTTTTTCTTGTTGAGTGCCTTGGTTTTGACCACCTTTGGACCTTTGAGTGATGTTCATGTAAAAAGATGACTATGAACTCAAAAATGGACCATGAACATTTCAGCCATATCATGTAAGGATAGGGTTTGATGACAAAAAAATGTGATTAAGTTGTTAAGTGTGGAAAAATGATTAGAAAGATTAACTAGGTGGGTTAACTCTAAGTAAAACTCACTAATCATGATTAATAATGGCTAAAAATCCTAATTAATATAGCTAATCAAATCTGCCCCATAAAGTACATAAGGGTTTAGTTGTGTTAAAATTAAGGAGATGATGAATTAGGTGATTAATTAAGGGTAGAGATTAATTAACAAAAGTAATCAAGGATTTACATTGGAGTAGTTGATGATGCAGCTGATGATTTTATATTATGTTTAGATTTGATGTTGGCATGTAGACTTGTTAACATGCTTAATTATTTTATGGAGATTATTGTATGTATTTATTTAGGCTCATGATAGTATTCTTAGAGCCATGGATTATTTACTGATACTTTTATACTTCGAATTAATATAGACTTGATGCATGTATTCAGTTAATTTGGGCATGGAGCCTTATTAGTTGTATTGACCCATTAAGGGGATTGCAGTCCGTGTGGGACTTGCAAGCTATCTGTTTAAATTGTTGTATTAATTAGGTTATCTGTATGTGTAGAATCATGTTTCTAGTTATCCGAAATACAGCCGTTATGCTGTCCGTGAGACTCCGTCAGGAATGACACTTGATGTCATATCTTGATGGTCAATGGCCACTAATACTGGCTCATGGGATTAATTAGTAGATGTATATTTAGATTTACGCTTTCGCAGTATCTGACGTGAACGTTTTTAGAAATGTTTTTATGAAATGTTTTGGAAAAAGTTTACTCGTATTTTTATAAGATGTTTTATTCCTTTTCAAATAAAGTCTTCCGCTGTGAATGTTAAATATCATGTATGTTAACAACCGGAGTACTACGGGGTGTTACATTTATGGTATCAGAGCAATTTCACCGGGACGTTCACTGATGTATTGCTTAAGTGTTAGAACTGTTTATTGAGTGTCTCTTGAGTGTCATGATATTGCATATGCTATCACTTGATTGAGCGTAGCTAACTCATACCTCGTGCAGTTTTGTGTAGTGACATGGCACCTCGAGGGAGACCCAGGCGAATAGTTCAAATCCCTCCTCCTGATCCTATTGTTGCAGCTATAGCAACATTGCAGCAGACCCTGAATGAAACCAGGGAAGCTGATTTGAAAAGAATCGAAGAGGCCAGAGATCGCGATAGAGAGCAGCTAAGAAAGGCCAGTGAAGACCTTATGGCGCAGAATAGGCTGGCCAATGCTGAGATGATCCGACTACTGTTGACAGAGGTACGAGGAGGACCTCCACCACCTTCACCACTTCCTCCACCGCCAGTTACACCACATGTGCAGCAGCAGGTTGCACGTGCTGCTGGTCCCGTACAGATTCTTGAGCCTGTTGTGCTGGGACATGAAGGGTCAGGAGAGGCCCATCAGGAGGCGGAGGCATCTGTCCATGAAGGACTAGTGAGGCAGCCAATTATTGAGGTTGATAGATCAGCTATACCACCCAGGTTTGACCGGGATACTAGAGAGCGTATGCTGAATGCTTTCAGGAAGCATTCCCCACCTCACTACAAAGGTGGAAGAGATCCCATTGCAGCATTGGAGTGGCTCCAAGAGATGGAGCGTATTTTTCAGGTTATGGAATGCGATGCCAACATGAAGCTCCTATATGCGGTGTACATGTTACAAGGGGATGTTGTTGACTGGTGGAGTAATGTTAGAAACCCACTTGAGTGCCAAGGTTATGCTATTACTTGGCCATTATTTGAGAGGCATTTTCTGCAAAAGTACTTCCCTGAAGAAGCCAGGGAAAGGAAGAAGAGTGAGTTTGAAGACCTCCGGCAGGGAGGCATGACTGTGGATGAATATCTCAGCAAGTTCAACCGCTTGGCAAAATATTCTTGTTATGGTAGAACTCCCTTCACTCTAGAAGACAAGGCCTTTCGATTCAGGAAGGGTCTGAATGATATGATAGCAGACAAACTGGCGGGTCATTGCACCAGAAATTTTGTGGAGTTGATCAAGCAGTGCCAGAATATTCAGGAGCACTATCGTACCAGGGGAAAGGAAGCAGCAGGAAAGAGCTTCAGTGGGAGGACTACGCCCTGGAAGGGTAAGGGCAAGGGTTTGCAAGCACAGCAGAACACCAAGTTTAAGAAGACTCCCTTTGTGAAGAATGGAAGCGGAATGTTTAGTGCAGGGAAGATTCCCACTTGTGCCAAGTGTGGGAAGATGCATACAGGTGTTTGTCGACTGGGGCAGAATGTTTGCTTCAGTTGTGGTCAGGCAGGTCATTATTCCAGAGAGTGCCCCAAGAAGACGGGGCAAGTTGCAGCCATTCAGGCGATCCCTATTCAGTCCGTGCCTACTCAGAGAGCCATAGAGGAGCCTATGGCGCCCACTAGTGCCAGGGTATATGCAGTGACACAGCAGGAGGCAGAGAGGTCTCCAAACCTTATCAGAGGTACTATTCTTATCAGAGGATATGCTTTTGATGCCATGTTTGATTCTGGAGCTACCCACTCCTTCATATCGGAATTTGTTGCTAATGGGGTACATTTACCCATTTGTGAGTTCACGCCTCCCATGGTAGTGAAGACTGCCACCGGAGACATTGTTTCTACTTCCTTGAAGTGCAAAGAAGTCAGATTCATATATGAGCAAGAAGAGTATATGGTGGATTTGATAGTGCTTGAGGGCATGAATCTACACATTATCTTAGGTATGGATTGGCTGGTCCGATATGGTGTGATGCTAGATTGTTGTAGCAGAAGGGTTTTCTTTGCTGCAAAAGGAGAAAAACCGGACAGTTTGTACTTGACGGCACAAAAATTAAATAAGGCTCTAAATGAGGGAGATGCAGGATACATTATCCTGGGAGGACTCGTAGGAGACTCCAAAGAACCTACTGCTAATATTCCGGTTGTATGCGAGTTTGAAGATGTATTTCCGGAAGAAATTCCTCATTTTCCACCTGAGAGGGAGATTGAATTCTCAATTGACTTAGTACCTGGTGTGGGGCCTATCTCATTGGCTCCATACCGGATGTCACCAGTGGAGCTAGCTGAGCTGAAGAAGCAGTTAGAAGAATTATCCCGCAAGAACTTTATCAGACCGAGTGTATCTCCTTGGGGTGCACCAGTCATCTTCGTGAAAAAGAAGGATGGGACTATGAGGTTGTGCACTGATTATCGACAGTTAAACAAGGTAACAGTAAAGAACAAGTATCCTCTACCACGCATTGATGATCTGTTGGATCAGCTCAGGGGTGCTTCAGTGTTCTCAAAGATTGATCTTCGTTCCGGATATCACCAGATTCGGGTAAAAGCAGAGGATATTCCGAAGACGGCTTTCCGATCTAGATATGGGCACTATGAGTATCTAGTGATCCCATTTGGGCTTACTAATGCCCCGGCCGTGTTCATGAGTTATATGAACCGAATTTTCAAACCACATTTAGATCAGTTTGTTGTGGTATTCATTGATGATATTCTGATCTACTCCAAAAGTAAGGAAGAACATGCAGAGCATTTGAAGATAGTTCTACAGATTTTAAGGGAGCATCAGTTATATGCCAAACCATCCAAGTGTGAGTTTTGGTTACATGAGATCCAGTTTCTTGGACACGTCATATCATCTACAGGAGTGGCTGTTGATCCGAGTAAAATTGAAGCTGTGCTGGATTGGGAGAGACCCAAGAGTGTTACTGAGATCCGAAGTTTTCTGGGTTTAGCAGGATACTACAGGCGGTTTATTAATGGATTCTCCAGAATTGCCTTGCCATTGACTAGGTTGACCCGAAAAGGGGTGCCATTTGCATGGACCCTTGGGTGTGATGTGAGTTTTCAAGAATTGAAAGATAAGTTGACTACCGCACCGGTTCTGATTCTTCCTGATCCGGAGAAGAGATTTGAGATCTATTGTGATGCATCCAAGTATGGATTAGGGTGTGTGTTGATGCAGGAGCGAAAGGTAGTGGCCTATGCTTCTAGACAGTTGAGACCACATGAAGAGAATTACCCTACTCATGATCTTGAGTTAGCGGCCGTGGTTTTTGCATTGAAAATATGGAGACACTTCTTGTATGGTGCTACCTTCACAGTTTTTAGTGATCACAAAAGCTTGAAGTATCTATTCGATCAAAAGGAGCTTAATATGAGACAAAGGAGATGGATGGAATTCCTGAAGGATTATGAGTTTGACCTTCAGTATCACCCTGGAAAGGCGAATGTAGTGGCTGATGCCTTGAGCAGAAAGACCACGGGTGTGGCTAGCATGATGATTGCAGAGTATGATTTGATTGAGGAGTTCAGGGATTTGCGAATTTCTGTGACACCATTTGAGACTTCATATTTCATGACTACGGTCGAAGTCCGAAATTCGTTAATGGAAAAAGTTAAAGCGGCCCAAGTGCTTGATGAAGGGATCCAAATGATGAAAGAGCAAGATTTTGTGTTCACCGATGCTTCTCATGTGAAATACTACAAAGATCGGTTAATTGTCCCGAAGGGACCAATGGTAGAAGAAGTGTTAACAGAGGGTCATATGGGTAAGTACACCATCCACCCAGGTGCAACTAAGATGTACCAAGATTTGAAACAGAATTTTTGGTGGTCTGGGATGAAGAAAGACATAGCCCAGTTTGTGAATAAGTGCCTTATTTGTCAGAAGGTAAAAATTGAGCATCAGAAGCCTTCTGGTTTGCTACAACCATTAGATATTCCGGAGTGGAAGTGGATGAGTATATCCATGGACTTTGTTGTTGGATTACCAAGAAGCCAGGCTGGATTTGATTCCATATGGGTTGTGGTTGATAGGTTGACTAAATCCGCCCATTTCATTCCAGTCAAGACGACCTTCTCCACAGAGCAGCTAGCCAAACTATATGTTAGAGAGATTGTGAAGCTTCATGGCATTCCCGAAAGCATAGTTAGCGATCGGGATCCGAAGTTTACTTCACGCTTTTGGGAAGCGTTACATGAGGCCTTTGGTACTCAATTGAGATTGAGTACTGCTTATCACCCGCAGACAGATGGTCAGACAGAGAGGACCATTCAGACACTGGAGGACATGCTGAGAGCGTGTGTGCTTGAGCAGGGTAATACTTGGGACAAGTACCTGCCACTGGTTGAGTTCTCCTACAACAACAGTTATCATGCCAGTCTGGGCATGGCTCCTTATGAGGCCTTGTATGGCCGTAGGTGTAGAGCACCTACTTGTTGGACGGAGATCGGAGAAAGACAGTTATTGGGGCCAGACTTGGTCCAAGAGACTACGAAGCAGATTGAGATGATCAGAGATAGGCTGAAGAAAGCCCAGAGCCGTCAGAAGAGTTACTATGATGCCAAGCACAGACCCCTTGAGTTTTCTGAAGGGGATCATGTATTCATCCGACTATCACCTACTACAGGTGTTGGGCGTGCCTTGGGAGTGAGGAAGTTGAGTCCACGGTTCATTGGGCCCTACCAGATAATAAAGAGGGTCGGACCGGTGGCGTATCAACTTGCTCTACCTCCCAACTTGGCGAATTTACATGACGTTTTCCATGTGAGTCAACTCCGCAGATATATATCTGATGATTCACACATTGTACAGTATGATGACATAGAGGTTAAGAAGGACCTGAAGTTCGTTGTTGGACCTTCTAAGGTTCTTGCTCGAGATGTGAAACAGCTTCGAAATAGAGTTATTCCCATGATCAAGATCCAATGGGAAGGATTGACACAAGAGGATGCCACATGGGAGCGGGAGGATGATATTCTCCGGCAATATCCCGATTTTGATATCAGGTATGATCTGATTTTGAGGACAAAATCTTTTAAAAGGTGTGGTGAATATAATAATTGATACCCATATTGAGGTATTATGCACAGATGAATTTTTATCTATTAAATTTGACTGCTGACGTAATAACAGTTAGTAGAATAGCTCCAAGTTAGCAAATTATAGTTAGAGAGCTAATCTAATGATATAAACATCATGAATGAGGTTAGGATATGATTTGGTGAAGATTGATACCCATATTGGGGTATTTAATGACAGGACACTCACCCTCCTCCTTCCCTTCCATTTCTGATCAGCAGCCCCTTCACCTCCTTCTCTCTCTAAGTTTCAAATTTTGAAAACTCTCTCACTTCTCTCTAAGATTTCTTCACCTAAATCTCTCTAAACCACCAAACTTCCTTCACAAAGATTGTTCCCCTCACCCTCCTCTTCACAACCATACCATTTTCATGGTGTGAATCAAAAATTTCGTGTCCCTTATCATCCCAAACAGCCATGGTTTTGTGGAGAGCAAAGGCTATGGAGTTGTGTTCTTGAGCTCTCTTGAAGAATCACACTTGCTTGCTTGTTTCCTTTGATTTTTGGGTAAGTGTTCTTAAATTTTTTTCATGAAAAATATCATCTTTTCTTCTTATGTTCTTGAGCCTAACTCATGAGCATGTTCATGAAGGTGTGTGCTTGCCTAAAGGTGTGTTCTTGGTGGAAAAAGATGGAGACTTTAGCTAAAAGAGAAACCTTGAAGATGTAAGCTCCCACTTGGGAAATATGAACCAAAAAGCCTCCCTT
>NW_026897694.1:0-110237 GCF_033153095.1 Gastrolobium bilobum | reverse complement strand
GTGTGTAAAAACTGGACGGGCGCTAAAACGGTCACACTAAGCGTTTTAGCGCTAGACCTTAAACGTGTGTAAAAACTGGACGGGCGCTAAAATGGTCACACTGAGCGTTTTAGCGCTAGGCCAATTTTTGGGTCAGGCATTTCCACGAACACCTTGTGTGTGTGTACGCTGGGTTGTTGTTTGAAGACAACTGAGAACCAACACGCGCTGGATTTGTTGTCTCATTCCCAAAATACCAGTCAAAAGCAATAGTTCAGGAGAATAATACAAATAAAACTAAATCAACATGCAATCCTACGAATGATACAGGCAATCAACATGTGAAATGCCCTAGAAAATGCCCAATAATTGCATGCTTCAGATATAATATGTGACGAAGATGGATGATACAAATGTGAGATAAGGAGTGCGTTGTGGAAAAGAGAAGCAAGTATACGAAGGTAAGAGTAAAAGAGAAGAGGAACTCTGTTATATCGAATTAGTGACAGGGCGCTAAAACGTTGACTTACCAGCGCTTTAGCGTCCTTGTCCAGAGAAAAATGCACACTTTGTGCAGCACAGCGCTAAAACGGTCAGACTGAGCGTTTTAGCGCTGTTGGCCAGAGTGCATGGATTGGTGTTGTTAGTGAACGCTAAAACGCTCATAATGAACATCTTAGCGCGCACAACCAGAGAGTTTCATAATGATGGAACTCTTGGGACGCTCAAACGGTCAGGGTTGACGTTTTAGCGCCCAGCACATAGCAAAAAATTTCTCTTTGATTTTTCAAAAATTTTCCCCCTTTTCTTCTTCATCTTAAGTATATGGTATGAACATAGAATTACATACCTAGTACAGTGGGTTGCCTCCCACTCAGCGCTTGTTTAACGTCACGAGCCTGACGGGTATGATCTATTTTACCTCTAATAGAGCAACTGTCAGTAGTTGCCTATCCACAGCACTTCCAACATATAACTTCAATCGTTGACCATTGACTGTAAAACTTCTGTCCGAATCCAAAGAACTGATTTCTACAGCCCCATACGGTTTCATATCTTTTACCACAAACGGTCTAGACCATCTAGACTTTAACTTCCCTGGAAACAGCTTCAACCTGGAATTGAACGGAAGTACTTGATCCCCCACCTTGAAGTCTCTAGGTGTGATCTTCCTATCATGCCATAGCTTTGTCTTTTCCTTATACAAACTGGCACTTTCATAAGCAGACAAACGAAACTCATCCAATTCATCCAGTTGTAATAATCTTTTCTGTCTCGCTGCTTTGGAATCAAAATTCAGATATCTCACAGCCCACAAAACCTTGTGCTCCAATCCAACTGGCAAATGGCATGCTTTTCCAAACAGCAACTGAAATGGAGACATCCCAATAGGAGTTTTGAAAGCGGTCCTATATGCCCATAAGGTGTCATCAAGTTTCTTGGACCACTGGGTCCTAGCATTCCCAACAGTCTTCTCCAATATTCTCTTCAATTCCCTGTTGGAAATCTCAACCTGACCACAAGTCTGTGGGTGATATGGAGTGCTTATTTTGTGCCTCACTCCATACTTAGCCAAGGCATACTCCACATCCTATTATCAAAATGAGTGCCCCCATCACTAATGATAGCTCTAGGGACTCCAAATCTTGAAAATATATTCTTTCTCAGAAAAGCAATCACCACCCTGGAATCATTGGTTGGTGTAGCTATAGCCTCAACCCATTTGGAAACATAATCAACTGCCACCAATATATACTTGTTAGAGTAGGAAGAAGGGAAAGGTCCCATAAAATCCATACCCCAAACATCAAAGATCTCCACTTCCTGGATATTGTTCAACGGCATTTCATGTCGCCTAGAAATATTCCCAGTTCTCTGACAGTTGTCACATGCCTCCACAAACTTCTTTGCATCCTTGTATAAAGTGGGCCAATAGAAGCCACTCATCAATACTTTTGCTGCAGTTCTCTCACCTGCAAAATGTCCACCATATGCAGAACCATGACAATGCCACAACATATCCTTCTGTTCTTCCTCTGGAATACACCGTCGGATCACACTATCTGAACATCTATAGAAAAGATATGGCTCATCCCAAATATACCTCTTAACATCATGCAAAAGTTTCTTCCTCTGTTGCCATGTTAAATCCTTAGGCATCAATCCAGCAGCTTTATTATTGGCAAAATCAGCAAACCATGGTGGGGTACTGATAGATAAGACTTTATCCCCAACCATCTCTGTTACAGCACATATTGCCAAAACATGTTCATCAGGAAACTCTTCTCTGATCACTACTTCCGGTCCTTCTTGAAGCTCTTTTTCTGTAATCCTGGATAAGTGATCAGCCACCAAATTTTCAACTCCCTTTTTGTCCTTGATTTCTACCTCAAACTCTTGCAACAGTAACAACCAGCAGAGCAATCTGGGTTTAGCATCCTGCTTGCTTAACAAATACTTTAAAGCTGCATGGTCAGTGTAAACAATAACTTTTGATCCTAACAGATATGGCCTGAATTTGTCAAATGCATACACAATAGCCAGTAATTCTTTTTCTGTAGTAGCATAATTCTTTTGTGCATCATTTAAGATCTTACTGGCATAGTAAATGACATGCAACAATTTATTCACTCTTTGGCCCAATACCACTCCTACGGCATAGTCACTAGCATCACACATTAATTCAAATGGTAATGAAAAATCAGGTGCCATCATGATAGGTGCAGTGGTCAACTTTTCTTTTAAAACATGAAATGCATGCAAACATTCATCATCAAAGAGGAATTCTTGGTCCTTAACTAATAACTTGCATAAGGGCTTAGCAATTTTTGAAAAATCTTTTATGAACCGCCTATAAAATCCTGCATGACTAAGAAAACTCCTCACACCCTTAACATTTACAGGTGGAGGAAGTTTCTCTATCACAGAAATTTTTGCCCTGTCCACCTCAATTCCATTCCTAGACACCTTGTGTCCAAGAACTATACCTTCTGTCACCATAAAGTGACACTTCTCCCAGTTCAAAACCAAATTACAGTCTTGACATCTTTTCAAAACAGAATCTAAATTCCCTAGACATACATCAAAATCAGAACCAAATACAGAAAAATCATCCATAAAAATTTCAATGCATTATTCTATCATATCAAAAAATGGAAAGCATGCACCTTTGAAATGTGGCAGGAGCATTGCATAAACCGAAGGGCATCCTCCGGTATGCGAATATTCCATGTGGACATGTAAAAGCAGTCTTCTCCTGATCCTCTGGTGCCACAGCTATCTGATTGTACCCTGAATAACCGTCCAAGAAGCAATAGAAAGCATGTCCTGCCAACCTCTCTAGCATCTGATCCAAGAAAGGAAGTGGAAAATGATCCTTCCTGGTTGCCTTATTCAGCCTCCGGTAATCAATGCACATTCTCCAGCCAGTGATTGTCCTTGTGGGAGTCAACTCATTGTTCTCATTTTTCACCACAGTCATCCCCCCTTTCTTGGGCACGGTCTGCACAGGACTCACCCAAGCACTGTCTGAAATTGGGTAAATCATCCCAGCATCAAGCAACTTCACCACCTCCTTCCTCACTACTTCCTTCATAGTGGGGTTGAGTCTCCTCTGTGGTTGCCTTACTGGTTTGACCTTTTCTTCCATCAATATTTTGTGAGTGCAAAAGGAAGGATTAATACCCTTAAGATCTGAAAACTGCCATCCAATAGCCATTTTATTCTTCTTGAGTACCTTAATCAACTTCCCTTCTTCCTCATCAGACAACATTGCATTAATGATTGCTGGATATGTTTGATCGTCCCCAAGGAACACATACTTCAAATGTGAAGGTAATTCTTTAAGTTCTACCTTAGGTGCTCCTTTTGAAATGTCATCAATCTTCTTCTCAAGCTCTTCCACTTCTGGCTCTTCTTGGTAATCCTATGTACCTGTCTCTTCTTCTGATCTTTGTTCCTCAACTGGGAATTCTTCTTTTTTATTCACTTCTTCCACAACCTCCTGTATCACATCCAATCTAAAACAATCCTCCACATCAACAGGATGCTTGATGGTTTCAAATACATCAATTGTGACTGTTTCCTCATCCACCCTTAGCAACAACTTTCCTTGTTCAACATCTATCAAAGATCTTGCAGTTGCTAAAAAGGGTCTTCCTAACAATAAAGGACTTTCTGTATCCTCTTCTTCCATGTCAAGAATCACAAAATCCACTGGAAAAATAAACTTGTCTACCTTGACCAAAACATCTTCAACCACACCTTCAGGCCTCTTGATAGATCTATCTGCAAGATGCAGAATAAGATTGGTCTCTTTCAAAGTGTTAATTCCCAAAGCTCTACATACTGTCAACGGCATCAAGTTTATACTAGCTCCCAAATCACACAATGCCTTTCCCACCTCCACATCTCCTATAGCAATAGAGATACTGAAGCTTCCTGGGTCTTTCATTTTTGTTGGAAGCTTCTTCTGGATTAGGGCACTACACTCTGCTGTTAGGGCCACTGTCTCACCATCAGTTAATTTCCTCTTCTTAGTAAGAAAATCCTTCATGAATTTTGCATAGTGAGGCATGTTTTCCAGTGCTTCAGAAAATGGTATGTTAATTTGTAAATTTTTGAAGATATCCAGAAATCTTGCATAGTGCTGTTTCTGAATCTCTTGCTTCAACCTCTGAGGGTAGGGAACTTTAGCATAGGGAGATAAACTAACTGGCTGTTCTTTCTTGTCAGCCATCTTCTTCTTTTCCCACTTCATCATCTTTTGTGGGGAAGCATTTTTACCAACTTCTACCTCCCCTTCATTCTTATTGTCCTTCCCTTCCTCTTCTTTGTCAACTCCAACTATAACATCTCTAACAACTACTTCCTTCTCACTTTTCTCATTTCTCATTTTCTCTCCTTCATCATCAGAGACTACGTCTTCAACCAATACCTCTTCTTCATTCTTTTTATTTTCCACCTTCTTTTTCCCTGGTTGAAGTACCAACCCACTTCTTGTCATAATTGCTTTACAGTGCTCCTTAGGATTCACCAGTGTATCACTTGGAAATTTCCCTTGTGGTCTCTCTGATATCTGTCTTGATAATTGACCAATGTGGGTCTCCAAATTTCTGATTGATGCTTCCTGATTTCTGAAAGAAGTTCTGGTCTCTTACATGAATGCAGTTGTCTCTTCCCTGAATGAAGTAGAACCCTGAATATAATCCTGAGTTGTCTTAGATAACTGAGCAAACGCTTTCTCCCATGCAGCGGGATCACTGGTCTGCTCCTTCATATGTGGTGGTGGAGGATGTAATGGTGGATTCAATTGATGGTTGGAACTATAGCTGAATCCTGGGTGTTGATTCTTGTTTTTCCATGGTGGCATATAAACATTCTTTCCCTGATTTTTGTAGTTCCTTTGATTATTCTCATCATACCACACTCCATTCACCTCTGCTTGTTCTGATGATCCCTCATAATCACACTCCTCTGTCACATGGCCCTTGCCACAGATAGCACATACACTCTTTGTTTCCACAGAAGCTATCTTTTGTGAAGAGAGTTGCTTAATAAGGGTATCTAATTGTTGCTGCTGTTGTCTCTGTGTCTGCATTAGTTGATCATTCCTTGCCAACAGAGCATCATACCCATCCAACCTGATAATTCATGTCCTTCTGTCCGCCACTGGAGCATTATCAAATTCTTGAGATGCTAATGACTCAAAGATATCCAAGGCTTCTTGAGGGGTCTTGGTAGTCAATGATCCACCAGCAGTGGCATGCACCAAGGTTCTAGTGTTAGTCGTCATTCCTTGCAGGAAGATTGCTGCTTGTTGCCATGCCTCAATTCCATGCTGTGGACATTTCCTCAACAAAGTCTTGAATCTCTCCCAAGCCTCATAAATAGATTCTGACTCTTTCTGCTTAAAGCTTGTAATTTCATCCTTCAACTTGGCCCTCTTGGATGCTGAGAAAAACCTTTGCAAGAACTTGGTTTGCAAATCATCCCAAGTTGTTATACTTCCTTGTGGCAATGATTGCAGCCATCTCCTTGCATCATCCGTCAATGAATGAGTGAATAGTCTCAACATAATTGCATCTCTTGTGACACCATTTATCTTCACAGTATCACTCAACAATAGGAAGTTCTCTATGTGCAAGTAAGGGTCCTCCGCACTGGTTCCAGCAAACTGATCCTTCTGCACCAAATGTATCAAAGCAGGCTTCAATTCAAAGTTGTTGGGCTCCACTGTTGGGCGCACAACACTCCCAATTGGAGGAATCACTGCAGGAGTCATGTACTCTCCCAGTGTCCTCTGTGGTGGTGGTGGTCTGTGATTCTCTGCCATTATATCTTCCTGATTAACCGTACTTGATTCACCAATTTCTTGCAACTGTCTCCTTTGCCTGGCTGCCCTTTTGTGCTTCCTCAATGTCCTTTCTAATTCTGGATCATACAACAACAAATTTGGATCAAGTGTACCTCGCATGTACCAGAATCAAAATTGACCAGAAACTTAACATAAACTAAAATACTGAAAATAAAAGGATTCAATCTCAGAATTCTATAGTATCAGTTAGTGTTGAAAAACAAATTCCCCGGCAACGACGCCAAAAACTTGTTGGACGTTTAGCAAGTGCACTAGTCGTACAAGTAATAAAATGATGAGTAAAGATCGTTCCCACGAGGAATTGTGTTCAAACACCAATATACCATAGAAAACTAATTTGAGTCAAATAAGAGTTTGTAAAAATCATGAATAATTTGTCACCAGAAAATTGATTTTAAGTAAATTGACACAAAGTAAATATGGATTAAGAATTAATAAAAACAACAAGTAGTCAGAAAACAACTTTCCTCCATGATAACCCATATAAAAATTGATCATATGATGAATTCCTTTCCATGTGATGTTAATCAACCTTTTACTTATCATCAAGATGTAATCCCTTACTACCCTGATAGATACATTAATCAGAAACCCCAATCCCTTGGTGATCTCTTTCTTAATACATGCATGAAATACTAAGGTTTTAAGATTACATCAGAATTCTAGCATCAATCCCTTGAGTACTAGAATTCTGATGTTGAGATTACCAAATACAGAAGTCATATAAACATCCCTGTTCTATACTACTTCTTTGATAGAAATAATTAACTCAGAAAATCTCAAATCAACACATGAAAAATACTTCATCATATTAATCAGATCAACATAATATTATCATGGAGTTCCATTGCATTCAGACTACAAAGACTCTACTCAGACATGACTAAGGAATAAATAAGAGAAGAAGAAACAAACTTCATTTCCATGTTGAAGTCTTCAATCTCCAAACCATTACAAGGAAATCCTAATACAAAAACTAAGAGAATTTAGAGAGAAGTCAGACTAAATTTAAGAGAGAGAGAGTTCAGATCCCCCATATTCTGATCTAAGTGTCAAGGCTTTGCCTTATATAGTGTTACAATTAAAAACAGAAAACTGATGTGGGCGCTAAAACGTCCATAAGTGGCCGTTTTAGCGTCCATGCTTTACGTATGTTCAACTGCTTTTAACTGATTTCAACGCTAAAACGTTAAGGAATGACCATTTTAGCGTCCAAACTTGGTGAATGCTCAACTAACTTTAACTGACTCCAACGCTAAAACGTTTGATTTGGACGTTTTAGCGGTGAAGACCAGAATCTTTTTCCACTTTAGGGCGCTAAAACGCATATTGCAGGCCGTTTTAACGCCCAAGACCAGCAATTTTCCATCTTCTTAGTGTAGCAGCGCGCTAAAACGCTCTGTGTGGACGTTTTAGCGCTCATCACCAGCAAGTTTTGGCCTCTTCCTGTAACAGGGCGCTAAAACACTCAGTGTGGACGTTTTAGCGCTCAACACTTAGGCAATTTTTCTCCTCTTGAGCTCCAGAATCTTCTTCCTTCTCCAGTTGTCTTTCAAGCTTCCTTTTCCTACAAGAATCATACAAATTTCCAATAAAGCTCTTGAACTTGTAATTGAGGACATCTTAGGACATTAACCTTGTTTTTCATCATTTAATCACACAATTTGATCCTAATTCCTGCTAAAAACCATGATGAACTAAGGATTCATCAATATGCATGTGTTGTTTCATCTTGAAGGGAAGCCTGAGTATGTAGCGCCATACAAGACGGTGTACCGGGGTGAATGCAAGTGGTACTTGCATGGTGTGTAGGTGATAAATGTATACCTGCACTGTCTCTGGCCAGTAGATTAGTATTGACACACATGGCATGATTATCTGCTGCATTGCATTATTTTAGAAATGATAAATGATAAACTGCTTTTGAACTTATATTGCACATGTAAGTGAGCTTGGGGTGGAAGATCCTTGAGGACTCACTGACTTACTGAGATTTCTAGATTAGAGATCTTACCCCACGTTTGGGGAATGCTTATTTCAGGATCAGGTAGTATGGGTACTGATGCCTCGGGCGGCAGGAGGCAGGAGCTTAGCTGATTATGTTTTACTGCCTTGTGTTAGCATGACTGGATTTGGATGCTGTTTATGTTTTCCGCTATTTATGATATGTTGTTGTTGAGACTGATCTTGGGCATGTTGCCTTATTTGAGTGAGCATGGGGATTGTCCATGACACTTTTGTTAGTACTTTTAGATTGGAGTTGTATAAACTGTTAGAGGGTCCGGTCTACATTGTTGTAGTTCCGTGACTAGAGCCACACTTATATTATCTATGTTATGAGGTATTTCAGTTAGCTGTTTTATTGCAATTATATACAGGCGATGTTTTCTTAATTGATTATTAAGCAAGTTGGTAATGTTAATGACATCATAATTGAAAAGAAAAAGTAATTCCGCATTTTAATTAAGCGCAGCTTAATACGATATTATGATAACATTACCGGATATATACGGGGTGTTACATTTATGGTATCAGAGCAATGGTTCGAGGGAAAAGCCTGTATGTATTGCAATTGCTAGGTTGTTTGGTTGTGTCTGTCTTTGTGTTTACTCCGTCGAATTTTATTATGATGCTGTATATGTGATCACATTGTGTGGGCCTAATCAACTCATAATTTGTGTAACTTGTGCAGAGTCATGGTAAGGTCCGGGAGAACACGAGAGACTTCCGAGGATTAATCTGATCCTATCCTGACTGCATTGGCTGAGTTGCAGGCGGCTAGGTTAGCCGATCAGGAGGCCGCTAGAGTGGCCAACGCGGCAATGATGGAAGCTGTTCGCGAGGCGAACCGGATAGCCGCAGCTGAGGTTCGTGAAGCGAACCGGAGGACCACTGAGGAAGTCCTCGAGGCGAGCAGGATGGCGAACATGACGATGATGAGAGTCATGTTGGAGGAGATGAGAGCTGGTCCTGCTGTAGGCCATGCTCCACCACCACTGCCACCATCGCCACCGCCTCCACCTAGTGTTCAGGAGGAGAGCCTTAGTCACATCGACAGTGCTACTCATTCCGCTGAGACGGGGGAGCCCCTTGTGGGGATTGCTGAGGATCGTGATGTGATCGATCGTTGGCTGAATGCTTTCAGGAAGTATAAGCCACCTGTGTTTGAGGGGTCTCTGGATCCTATTGCTGCTGCGAGATGGCTAGAGTCGCTGGACAAGATCTTTCGGGTTATGCAGTGTACAGACCCGCAGAAGCTGATGTTCTCGACCTACATGCTGGAGGGCGATGCCCATGAGTGGTGGACGCACACCTCTCGTGCTTTTGAGAGGCAGGGCCGTGTCATGACGTGGCCATTCTTTGAGGAGTGCTTTCTGGGCCGATACTTTCCCTATGATGCGCAGGAGAGGAAGCAAGGAGAGTTTGATCGTTTGATACAGGGCTCGATGTCTGTTGATGAGTACCTGGCTAAGTTTAATGAGCTAGTGAAGTTTGTACACTTCTGGATGGTTCCTCCTACTCCGTTATTTCTAGCAGCTAAGTTCCGCAGGGGACTTAGTGAGGTGATTGCTGAGCATCTTGCTGGTGCTGCTTCGAGGGACTTTGGTACACTGGTTCAGCAGTGTAAGGACATCGAGGATGTTTGCGTGGCAAGCAAGGCCAAGAGGGCCAAAGTTGAGGAGAGCAAGGGAACAGATGGTTCCACTCCTGCTCCTACTTCTTGGAAGGACAGAAGGTTTGCTGATAAGGGCAAGGGAAAGCAGTTAGCGACTAGGCAGGCGCCCGGTCAGTTCAAGAGAACTGCTTCACATCAGGGGAGTTCCGCTAGGCCTCCTACCACTCCTAGATGTTCGGGATGTGGGAAGGAGCATGTGGGACGCTGTGCTACAGGGCAGTTGCTGTGCTTCAAATGTGGCAAGGAGGGCCACTTCTCTAGAGATTGTCCGTCGTTGACGGCGAGAGCTGCAGCTGTTCAGGCAGTTCCTTTGCAGATGGTTCCGATGGCATCTTCTTCGGCACCTGCAGTGCCACCTTCTGTTGGGAGAGTGTATACACTGGATAGGCAGCAGTTGGACCGCGCTCCGAACCTTGTCAGAGGTACTGTGTCTATTGGTGATTCTTTTGTGGATGCTATCTTTGATTCCGGGGCTACTCATTCGTTTGTTGCTACCCCGATTGCCTTGGGGCTTGAGTTGCCCAGTGCTGTGCTTTCTCCACCGTTGCGGGTGACTACCGCCACCGGAGAGATTTGTGATTCTATCACTATACATCGTGATGTAGCGTTTCAGTGGGATGGCCGTGAGTTCTCGGTAGATCTGATAGGATTGCCGATGGCCAACCTTGAGATTATTCTGGGCATGGATTGGTTGTCTAGAAACTGTGCTTTGATTGATTGTTGTGCAAAGCGAGTGGTGATGTCTCCGTGTGATTCCACAGCTAGTTCCTCGCCATACATTTCACTGCTGCAGGCGAGGAGAGCGCTGCGAGCAGGGGCATTGGGTTATGTCATGTTGGGAGGTTTGGTGAGTGGGACACATGAGGATATCACTGGCATTCCTGTGGTGGGGGAGTTCCTTGAGGTGTTTCCTGAGGAGATTCCTGAGTTTCCGCCACAGCGGGAGATAGAG
Organism: Gastrolobium bilobum; assembly: GCF_033153095.1. Classification (NCBI taxonomy): domain Eukaryota; kingdom Viridiplantae; phylum Streptophyta; class Magnoliopsida; order Fabales; family Fabaceae; genus Gastrolobium; species Gastrolobium bilobum. Next base: position 99,254 of record NW_026897694.1, on the reverse strand, counting down.
TTCTCCATTGACTTGTTGCCCGGTGTGGGGCCGATTTCTTTAGCTCCTTATCGGATGTCGCCACCGGAGTTGGCTGAGCTGAAGAAGCATATTGAGGATCTTTCGGCGAAAGATTTCATTAGACCGAGTGTGTCTCCTTGGGGAGCACTGGTCATCTTCGTGAAGAAGAAGGACGGGACAATGCGATTGTGCACCGACTACAGGCAGTTGAACAAGGTGACAATCAAGAACAAGTCTCCTCTTCCTCGGATTGATGATCTGTTGGATCAGCTCAGGGGTGCTTGTGTGTATTCCAAGATTGATCTCCGGTCCGGATACCATCAGATTCGGGTGAAGCCGAAGGATGTCCCGAAGACCGCGTTTCGTTTGAGATACGGTCATTTTAAGTATTTGGTGATTCCGTTTGGACTCACAAATGCGCCGGCAGTGTTCATGGATTACATGAACAGGATTTTCCAGCCGTATCTGGATCAGTTTGTGATTGTCTTCATTGATGATATTCTGATCTACTCCAAGACTGAGGAGGAGCATGCAGAGCATCTGAGGATAGTTCTGCAAGTGCTGAAGGAGAAAAAGCTTTATGCTAAGCCTTCTAAGTGAGTTTTGGCTCAAATCAGTCAAGTTTCTGGGGCATGTGATTTCAGCAGATGGAGTTGCAGTGGATCCCAACAAGATTGAGGCCGTGTTGGATTGGGAGAGGCCCAAGACAGCTACGGAGGTGAGGAGCTTCTTAGGTTTGGCCGGTTACTATCGGAGGTTCATCAAGGGTTTTTTCACGATGGTTCTCCCTTTGACTCGCCTTACCCGAAAGGAGACTCCATTTGTGTGGACTCACGAGTGTGAGGCGTGCTTCCAGGAGTTGAAGGAGAGATTGACTTCTTCACCTGTGTTGATCCTTCCTGATCCTGAGGAGCAGTTTGAGCTTTACTGTGATGCTTCTGGAAAGGGGCTGGGCTGTGTGCTGATGCAGTCTGGTAGAGCTGTTGCTTTTGCTTCGAGGCAGTTGAAGCCTCATAAGGAGAACTACCCGACTCATGATTTGGAGTTGGCTGCGATTGTGTTTGCTTTCAAGATTTGGAGGCATTATCTTTTTGGTTTGCAGTTTGTGGTGTTCAGTGACCACAAGAGTTTGAAGTACCTGTTCGACCAGAAAGAGTTGAACATGAGGCAGAGGAGATGGATGGAGTTCATAAAGGACTACGACTTTGAGCTTAGGTATCATCCTGGCAAGGCCAATGTGGTAGCCGATGCTTTGAGTCAGAAATCCAGTAGTTCATCCAGTTTGCTACTTGGTAACTTCAATGTGGTTGAGAAGTTCCGCCACTTGGCAGTGACCGTTCCGTGTGCGAGCGTACTTCTCGGATTGGAAGCATCTGATGTTGTGAACGAGCTGCTAGAAAAGATCAAAGAGGCACAAGTTCAGAGAGAGTGTCTGGATTATGTGAAGAACCAAGACGGTGTGTCTTGGAATGATGAAGGATTGCTTTTGTTCCAGCGGAGGAATGTGGTTCCTCGAGGTCCGTTGACAGAAGAGGTTATGGCAGAAGGCCATAAGGATCAGTTTTCTATCCACCCTGGTGCTACTAAGATGTATCAAGACTTGAGGAAGAATTTCTGGTGGCCGAGAATGAAGAAGGACATAGCTGTGTTTGTGTCCAAGTGTTTGATTTGTCAGAAGGTGAAGATTGAACACCAGAAGCCGTCTGGTAAACTTCAACCTCTTGAGATTCCAGAATGGAAATGGGAGAGCATTTCCATGGACTTCGTTGTGGGTTTGCCGAAGACTCAGGTTGGCTGTGACTCGATATGGGTCATTGTGGACAGACTGACGAAGTCTGCCCATTTTCTTCCAGTGAAGGTAAGCTTCACTACAGAGCAGTTGGCCAGATTGTATGTTCGCGAGATTGTGAGGCTTCACGGGGTGCCCGTGAGTATCATCAGTGATAGGGACCCGAAGTTCACATCTCGGTTCTGGGAGGCGCTGCAGGGAGCTTTTGGTACGCAGTTGAGATTGAGTACCGCCTATCACCCTCAGACTGATGGACAGACTGAGCAGACTATCCAGACCTTGGAGGACATGTTGCGGGCTTGCACGTTGGAGCAGGGCTCGGCATGGGATAAGTACCTTCCATTGGTCGAGTTTTCGTATAACAACAGTTTTCATGCTAGCCTGGGCATGGCACCCTACGAGGCGCTCTACGGTAGGAGGTGTCGTACATCTACCTGCTGGTCGGAGGTTGGGGATCGTGAGTTGTTTGGCTTGGATTTTGTCCAAGATACCACCCTGCAGATCCAGATGATCAGGGAAAAGCTGAAGCAGACGCAGAATTGTCAAAAGAGCTACTACGATGTCAAGCATCGACCTCTGGAGTTCAGTGAGGGTGAGCATGTGTTTGTGAGACTTTCACCTGTCACCGGTGTTGGACGGGCACTCGGAGTGAGGAAGCTGAGCCCGCGCTTTATTGGGCCATACCAGATTCTTGGTAGAGTAGGACCAACATTCACCACGTGTTTCACGTGTCTCAGCTTCGGAGGTACATAGCAGACCCTTCGCACGTGGTGCAACCGGATGATGTGGAAGTTCGGGAGAACTTAAAGACTCCCGTAGGACCACTAAAGATTCTCGATCGTGGCGAGAAGCAGTTGAGGAGCAAGATCATTCCGATGGTCAAGGTGCAGTGGACCGGAAGGACTCCTGAGGAGTGTACTTGGGAGCGTGAGGACGAGCTTCTCCAGCAGTACCCCGAGTTTCGACCAGGTATGTTTCTGATTTTGAGGTCAAAATCCTAAAAAGGTGGGGTGAATGTAAGAACCTGCATCGTTAATTAAGGTATTTAATTAATTAATTATGCGAAATTAGGAAATGATTCCATAATTGACTCTAATAATTATTATGAGGCTTTAATAATTATAGTAAGTGAGTAATAATGATGAAAGTCGTTTTTCGGAAGAAAAGTGCAGATACCGGTTCTGCTAGTCGGTATAAATGCGTGCCGAAAAAGTATCCCGGAAAATTAATGTAAGTGCATGATAATTACTAGAATAATATGTAGGACTTGTAAAACGAGTTTCAAGTCCAAATAATGAGAACTGGTGCTGGAAACCGATACTGGCTTGGAAAAGCGCGTACCGGAAAAGTGCTCAGAAAATTATAAGAAAAATATGATAAATCTTAGAAAATTATGTAGTTTCATAATCCAAAGTTTGGGATTAAAATGCTAAGCGTAGAAATTAAAGTTAATACTGTGTGTTTAAGTGGCTTGGGCTATAAATACCCATTTTAAGGGCACATAGCCCTAGAAAACAGAATTTCCAGTGTGAGTGTTGGTGGAGGCTGACCAGAATAGTGCTCCATTGCTCTTCCCTTCATTTCTTGGCCAAGTTATCACCTTTGATGCTTGTTCCTTCTTTCTAAACACTTGGTGAGGGTGAGTGCTAGCTTTGAGACTGCTTTGTTGGTCTCTTTCTGAGTGTTGGTGGCTGTGTTGGGCTTGTGAGGGGGCTGAGTTAGTAGGTTGGAGTGTAGAGGTTTTGTTCTTGGTTGTTGAAGCTCCAAGTGGTCATCTTTGGGAAGAAAGGAGCCACCTTGTTGTGCATTTTCGTGCACTCCTCCAAGTCATAGTTTGGGAGCTGGTTGTGAGCTCCAAGAGCACCTCCAACCTCTGTTTTGAGCTTTGGTGAGTTGTATCTACCTTGAGCTTGTGTTTTGATGGGTTAAAGGTGTGATCTTTGCATGTTTAAAGGGTTAATCAAGTAACCAACTGGGGTGTGGACCTTAATCAGTATAAAGATGCATGCTTTAACGTAATTAAGTGTTAAAAATGGAACCTTGGAAGGATATCTTCACGAAATGCATTTTCTGCATTCTGTCGTGAAATATCCGGATATGTGCCCGATTAATATCCGGATATGTGATATCCGGATATGGGTTTTGAGTATCCGGATACTAGGTATCCGGATATGGGATTCTGGATATCCAGATATTGCATATCCGGATACGTCCAGTGAGATATCCGGATATTGCATATCCGGATATGGTCCCGAGGAATATCCGGATATTCTGGGATTTCGTAGAACAGTAGTTGTGTTGTGTGTACAGTAGGCTATTGGGGGTTTGTGGACCCTAGATTACTGAAGTAGAACTTCTGTTTTAATTAAACTAAGTCAGAATCAAGTGATTAAGGGCTTATGGCTTGGTGAGAAGCCTTAAGACATAAAGCGTAATGAAAAGGCGTTGTCTTAATATTGCATGCTTGTGTTGCATTATTATTGATATAGTATTGGTCTATAACAGATTGTGAATCTGCTGTGTTTGGACATTGAGCTGTGGACTCTTGGCTTTTGGAGTTAGCTTGCAAGGTAAGCTTTCGTGTCCTCGGTTTAGCCATGTTGTGGTTCCACCATGTCCCATGGGGGTATGGTTTATGCATGTTGTGTACATGTTTTTGGATATTTGATATGTTGATTGAACTTTTCATGTAATGGCTTTTAATATGCATGTGTTGTTTCGTCTTGACGGGAAGCCTGAGTATGTAGCGCCATACAAGACGGTGTACTGGGGTGAATGCAAGTGGTACTTGCACGGTGTGTAGGTGATAAACGTATATCTGCACTGTCTCTGGCCAGTAGATTAGTATTGACACACATGGCATGATTATCTGCTGCATTGCATTGTTTTAGAAATGATAAATGATAAACTGCTTTTGAACTTATATTGCACATGTAAGTGAGCTTGGGGTGGAAGATCCTTGAGGACTCACTGACTTACTGAGATTTCTAGATTAGAGATCTTACCCCACGTTTGGGGAATGCTTATTTCAGGATCAGGTAGTATGGGTACTGATGCCTCGGGCGGCAGGAGGCAGGAGCTTAGCTGATTATGTTTTACTGCCTTGTGTTAGCATGACTGGATTTGGATGCTGTTTATGTTTTCCGCTATTTATGATATGTTGTTGTTGAGACTGATCTTGGGCATGTTGCCTTATTTGAGTGAGCATGGGGATTGTCTATGACACTTTTGTTAGTACTTTTAGATTGGAGTTGTATAAACTGTTAGAGGGTCTGGTCTACATTGTTGTAGTTCCGTGACTAGAGCCACACTTATATTATCTATGTTATGAGGTATTTCAGTTAGCTATTTTATTGCAATTACATACAAGCGATGTTTTCTTAATTGATTATTAAGCAAGTTGGTAATGTTAATGACATCATAATTGAAAAGAAAAAGTAATTCCGCATTTTAATTAAGCGCAGCTTAATACGATATTATGATAACATTACCGGATATATACGGGGTGTTACACCAAGTTTCAGAGAGGTCTTAATGAGAAAATTGCAAAAAGAATGTCCAATACTGCTGTGAGGAATTTTGCAGATCTTGTGACCCAGTGCAAACGGGTAGAAAGTGTTTATAACCGTTATCCGAAGTCTGGTTCTTCGAGGACATCTGGTCCTCCAGGTAATAATAACAGGGGTGGCTACCATCAAAATAATAATAGAGGTAATGGGTTGCAGGTAAGGCAGCCTCAGGGACAGTTCAAGAGAGGAGGTGGTCAGAGAAGTGAGTTCAATGACAGAAATTCTAATCCCTGTTGTGATAAGTGTAAGAGATTTCATCAAGAGCCTTGTACTGCGGCTCCAAATGCTTGCTTTAAGTGTGGTGAGGTTGGGCATTATGCCAACAATTGTTACAGCAATACTGGGCAGGCTGCGAATCTGCAGGCCTTGCCTTCTGCCTCTACGGTTGGGCGTGTCTATACTACTAATGCACAGCATACGGAAAAGGCACCAACTTTGGTAATAGGTATAATTTTTATCTCTAATATTGATTTATCTGTTTTATTTGATTCTGGAGTTACGCACTCGTTCGTGGCGGAATATGTTGCTAAGGGGTTGGGATTAAAAGTTTCACGGATGATTCCCCCTATGCGTATTACTACGGCTACAGGAAAGGTTAGTGATTCCTCCTTCATTTGCAAAGAGGTCGGGTTTGTCTACGAAGGCAAGGGCTACACTATTGATTTAATTATCTTGCCCCTGTTAATTTGATATTGGGCATGGATTGGTTGTCTCAAAACTGCGCAATGATTGATTGCTGCGGCAAGAGGTTGATATTATCTCACGAGAAGCCCTCGGTTACTCCGTCTCCCTTTTTGTGTATATGTCAAGCTGTTAAAGCCTTGAAGGCTGGGGATCAGGGTTATATTTTCTTAGGAGGATTGGTGGGTGGTAAGGAGATTGAAATTTCTACGATTCTGGTGGTTAATGAGTTTGAGGATGTACTCCCTGATGAGATACCGGAATTTCCACCTGAGAGAGAGATCGAATTCTCGATTGAATTGTTGTCTGGTGTGGGGCCTATTTCATTGGCTCCATACCGGATGTCGCCACTTGAGTTGGCTGAGTTGAAGAAACATATTGAGGAGCTGTCTGCAAAAGATTTTATTAGACCGAGTGTGTCTTTGTGGGGAGCACCGGTAATCTTTGTGAAAAAGAAGGATGGAAGCATAAGATTGTGTACCGACTACCGGCAATTGAATAAAGTTACGGTTAAGAATAGGTACCCATTGCCGCGTATTGATGACTTGTTGGATCAGTTGAGGGGTGCCTGTGTGTTTTCTAAGATTGATCTCCGGTCCGGATACCATCAGATTCGGATTAAGCCGGAGGATGTGCCTAAAACGGCGTTTCGTTCTAGATATGGACACTACGAGTTTTAGGTGATTCCTTTTGGGCTTACAAATGCCCCAACGGTGTTCATGGATTATATGAATCATATTTTTAAGCCGTATCTGGATCAGTTTGTAATTGTGTTCATCGACGATATCCTGATCTATTCTAAGAGCAGAGAGGAGCATAGTGAGCATCTGAGGACAATATTGCAGATATTAAAAGATAAAAAGTTATATGTGAAGCCGTCAAAGTGTGAATTCTGGTTATCTGAGGTACAATTTCTGGGTCATGTTATTTCTGAAAGGGGTGTTGCGGTAGATACAAATAAAATTGATGCTGTTATTGACTAGGAACGACCGAAAACTGTTACGGAGATCCGGAGCTTTCTGGATCTTGCTAGATATTATCGGAGGTTTATTGAGGGGTTTTCTACAATGCCATTGACCCGATTGACACGAAAGGATACTCCTTTTGTGTGGACCCAGGAATGCGAGAGGTGTTTTCTAGACCTTAAAGAGAAGTTGACTACTGCTCCTGTGTTGACCCTCCCCGATCCGGAAGGTGAGTTTGAATTATACTGTGATGCTTCCAAGAAAGGTTTGGGGTGTGTGTTCAAGCAAGAAAGGAGAGTTGTTGCTTATACTTCGAGGCAGTTGAAGCCTCATGAAGAGAATTATCCGACGCACAATTTGGAGCTTGCTGCCATTGTATTTGCCTTAAAAATCTGGAGGCATTTTCTGTATGGGATGAAATTTGTTGTATTCAGTGATCACAAAAGTTTGAAATATTTGTTTGATCAGAAAGAGCTGAATATGAGTGTAACATCCCGCAAAAATTAGGAAATCACATAACTTGTAAATTAGGGGTGTGTAGCATGTCTGAAACTCGAATTAAATTCATGTGTGGAGTGGAACTAATTTAATTAGGAAATTTATTTTGATGGAAATATCAAGTGAATGCTTATATAATTTAGTAATTCAAAACCCTAGATAAGAAGAGAGAGTATTAAGTTTAATTATAATTTACTTAGAAACCCTAGTCTCTACCTTGCGGGGACAAGAAATAATAATTAATATTGTATTTCATAAGAAGGTGACCCTTAAGGAGTTATTTAATTTTGTCATGAAGGATGGGAATGCATGCCATGGATTAAATGTCAAAATAAATATAGTGTAAGAATATTTTAGGAACCCTTATAAAAACTCAAATTACAACTTGGTGGTTTCTTGAAACAACAGGGTTTCCATAAATTATTAAGTCCAAGTTCTTACATGGGCCACGGCCAAGCTTTTGTAAGTGGGGTTTAGGGAAGCCCTATATTTTCTATTCATGATCATTAGATTATCCTCAAACATAATCTACACCCTTGCTCTTCATTGGCGAAAAAGGACACATGTCCAATCTTATCTTCCACCAAAGTTGCATGCATTCTATTGGGCAATGGCAAACCTTATCCATTTATCTCTCTTTACCTCTTTACCTTGTGCGCTCATAGAGAGGAAAGCACACTAAGAATTCTGGCCACTATGTTCCAAATAAACAAAAATACAATACCATTCTTCTCTCAATCCTCTAGGCCGTGAGCTGTAAGGAGCACCAAGAAGCAAATTTCATCTCCCTTCCACCTCCTTTCTCCTCTTAAACCGTGGACATTCAAGAGGAATACAAAGACTTGGGCTGCACTGATTGGTCTTCCAATCCCCATTCCTAGCCATGAGCTATAGTGAATCAACCATCCTTTAAACAAGTTCCTCTTCTATTTTTGGTTCAGCCGTGGACCAACGCCATGGAGATTGGAGCACAAACCTAAATCCTTCCTCCTCCTATATTTTGTTCGGCCAAGCCTTAAGTCAAGGAGCTGAAAACTCGATTCTTTGAAAGGAAAAGCGTTGCACTTAAATTCTGACCCGTCTCCTTTTTCATGCAAGGGCAAGTGCGTACTTCTCCATCTTGTTCACTCTCTGAAATTTTATGCGCATAAGTGTATCGGTTACCTATTTCTTTACCTCGTCTTCTGTCTCGGCATCTTGGGTATTGGGAGAATGAGAAGTCAAGCACGAGGCTTGGTGGTTAGTCCCCTAGTTGATGGGCGAACTCTGGTGTCTATGCAGGGAGGTAAGGACCGAGCCTCAACCCCTTAAATCCTAGCTGTTCGACCTGTTTGTGTGCTTTAGGAAGATATATTTTTTTGTCTTTTACTCCTTATTACTCGGTTCTGCCGCTGCATGTAGTTAGGGGGGGCTTTGATGCATATAAATCTAAATAATCAATTATGAGAGCTTGGGAAAATAGCTCACCTTATGTGTTCAACTGCACGTGCGTTAAAGAAAAATGTAAAGTTTTGTTCCTCATATCCCATTGTTCTATTCGGCTACTGCATGTGGTTAGGAAGTATTAGATTGTCATTCCCATTTTATTTTCTGTTCGGTGGTAAAGCCATTGACTCTTGGTGTAGGGAAATCTAAAGCATTAATTTGGAACTTGGAAAAATATCCCTTTGCTGAGTAGAATATTTTGTTGGTCTGAAAACCGTACACCCATGTCCTAGAAACTTGGATTTTTTATCATTGTTAACGTTAGTAAAATTATTATCAAAGCAGAAAAATTAATTAGAGAGAGAGTCATGAAATTTGTTTTGAATTGGACCTTGCATGTGTATTTAGCTAAGGAAACAACACATTAAAAGGCCTCTAAATTTCCCCCTAAGTCGTGTAAGGAAGGTTGTGGAAATTAGATTTTTGATGCACCTTGTAAAGGGTTGTAAACCGAGTTGGTGCGCATGGAGGATCCCTTTGGATTTATGTTTGGTCAAGTTTTGCGTGCATTGATGAATCTGTATAAACACCATGTTTAATTTAATTAACAATGACTAAATGACATTGGTTGAGTTGTGTTAAAATAAAGTATGAACACCTAGTAATGAACCGAGCCTGTGTGAGTTGGAATGTTGGATTTAGCTGCTGTTAATGAAATTCTAAATTGATGAGGAATCAGAAAATTGGTTAGTGAAAGAAGCATGGGAAACCGACGGAGTATAAGTATTGGTAGCATAGAAATTAATTGTAAATTATAAGAACCAACGTTAAAATTTTGTTTGGTTTTTCTTGCTTGATTAGGTGCACATAAACCTTGAATGTGGACTAAGTTTGCTGCTGTTTGATGAATGGTTGAGCATACAAGGTATGTGTTTGGTAGTGAGACCTACTGTGACTATTAGCTAGTGTATGGAATTTTGAACTGATGCTCACATGTGCCTTATGATTAGTATTCTGCTACATGTTATATGATATATGGAATCTGCCCTTGAACTTGTCTTGATGGAAAATTCTGCCTATGAAAGTGTTTGTTATTCGGCAGCTTGGTATTATATGGGCAAGAGATATATGCTATATGAATATATGCACAATTACATCATACCACATTTATTTTTCTGCTTTGTGTGTGAAAGCATAGCATGGCATACAACATTGATTATCCATTTAGAAACTGAAGCATATATATATATATATACATGTGATTGAGCACGCATCATATAGGCATCCCTACGGTACCAGGGTATGGGACACTTGGCTTTAGTCCGCATAGGTTGCAGTTGGAACCCTCTGAGGAGCCATTAAGGGAGGGACCTCCACTGTGCTTGTTAGTACGTGCACGACGATGCTAAGAACGTACTCTTTGACGTTATATACGCATCTTGATTAGCATTCTGGCGTTATATACGCAATCTGATTAGTACTATGGCGTTATAACGCACTCTGATTATGTATTAGCCTCTGTTCGAAAAATTAAATGTTGATGCGACTGTTTTGGAATTTTGTACCTAGTCTAATATTGCTGCTGTATTGGTTTTATTGCCACACTACTGGGATTTTTCTCACCCCTTTGGGGCTTCTATTTTTATAAAATGGCAGGAGGACGGAAGAGCATATGAAGACATGACTATATGGATATTTGCTATTATGTGCTATTGTTTGGACTTTTGCTGTTGCTGTTTATTTGAGGGATGATTGTATTAATTTGAGAAGTTGTATTACTGTTGAACTATGATTTTATTACTGTTTTAAGACTTTTAGGATAAGCAAGTACCTGGAAATAAATTTTACAAACGTTTTGCGAAAATAAATCTTGACGTTTTGTTACATGCTGATTTTGAAACAGTTTTGTGAGCACTTTGCGAGTTACGTTACAAAGGGCAAACGACCTTCGATTTACTATTATTTTATATGCACGTGAAGCCCCGCGTGTCTAGTTTTTGATTATATAAATGTTACAAAAGATTTTTAAAAACGTGATTTTATACGAATTTTTAAAGATTGAAAGGTCTGCCAGGAAAATTATATTTGCAGCAACTTAAGAAATTTTGAAAGCATACTCTGATTTTTGTAAGTAATCTGATCTCCATTACAAATTTTAATTAGCAACATCAAAATGATTTTCCAGTAAATAAAATATGACGAAAGAACTCGAATTCCGCTTAGCAAACAACTCTCTTGGATGCATACAAGGGAGGGTGCTACAATGAGACAGCGGAGATGGGTTGAATTTTTAAAAAACTATGATTTTGAGCTGAAATACCATCCAGGTAAAGCTAATGTGGTGGCAGAATCCTTGAGTAGGAAGTCTGTTAGTGTGTCCCAGCTGATGTTGTGGGATAACGAAGTGATTGAACAATTTCGTGATTTGAAATTGACGGCTGTCTTTATCGGTAGTGTGGAAGAATTTGAGTGCTTACTGTAACAGCCCGTTGTACACCGGTATTGTTAACATTAATTATGATATTAAGCGTAGTTACAATCACAACAATTTATTTATATAAATGTGAATAAACTTTTTCTGATTATTACGCGAGCATTTAAAACGATAAAAAAGCGTAATAAATAAAAGTTGTGACCATAACTGTAAACTCTTGTGGAATACTTATTTTAACAAATTTTATATCTTACTTTACTTATTATAAGTCACTAAGGGGCCCCCATAAACCCACTTAGCCAATTTCTCAATCTTACATTTTTACCTATCCGAACATGGTTCACTAATTATTTTTCTGCGAACACACCTGACCAAATCAGACCTTACTCTCTAGATATTGTTTTTTCTTACTTAATTACCTTTCTAAGAAGCTATCACAAACTCAATTCCGAGCTCATTTGCTGCGGTTATCGCCGTTTGAAGTTGGACAAGCAAAATTGCCAACCAACCCCAAAACACTCCACGAATTACTGCAGAGAATCCACTCATCCAATTGCTCTCAAATTTTTATGCTACAAACTAGACATCTCAAACTTCAATTTGGTATATCATACGCTTAATTTAACTGAGAAACAAAACGGGAATTAATTTCCCAAAAACTGCCAGAAACAGCCCCTGCATAAGGGGGTTCTGGACAGTCTGTGTTCTAAAAATCCTATAGGGCTGCGTGGAACCCAGAATTTTCTCATATTTTAGCACCATGTATGGGACATCTCAGGCTTTAAAACGGCGTATGGGACGTCCCTATCGAACCTCTGTGGAGGGAAATATGCTCTCACGAAATTCTTCTAAAATATGCCAATTCTACAAAAAAAATTTGCCATAGTTTCCTTTGTTTTTCCTAAAATCCCCAAATTTGCATAAGCTCACTAGTACCTCAAATCCCCAAATCCTAGTGTGCTGTTACCCGGATGACACACCACGACCCTAGGTCAAATGGAACTCCCTCTCGGAGACCTATCCAGTGGAAGTCCGCACTGTCCGAAGGCTACACTGTCTACTGGCCAGAGACTCGGTAAATAAGTACCCTCATAAATACTACATGCATGTTCATGATGTTCTACACTACTCATATACATTTCCTACCAATACCATCAACTGGCATGGTGGAACACACAAGGGGAACAAGCCCCAGTACCAAGAGGTTACCTTAATCTGTTCCTCCACTTAGCTCCACAGCAGTTTATTTTCCCAAACTTATTACTCAACAGAATGCCTACACAGAGGACATTCCCAATTACTCAAAATTCACACAACACATGCTAATTCATAATTATACATGCATTGATCCAATCACTTACCTCAAACCACTTGGTCCAAGACCAAGGGCAATCCACCGATTCACGGTTCGGGAATCAAATCGACGTACGGCAACCTACACAACCATGTACAGCCATGAGTATACGTCAATTCCATCAAAACGCGAAAAACCACAAAATCCTCCCCTTCTTCTTGATGGTTAGGCCAAACAAGGAAAAAATTCAAATTTATTTTTCTAAATTTTCTTTCTCATTTTATTACACATCCTTAGGTTGCCAAGAGGCTAATTCAAGTGTTGTTTTTCCATTTTACGTCTTTTAAGCATCGTTTTGCTTAATAACTCACTCTAGGTTCCTTTATGACCCTAAATATAATTTATCATTTTTCATTGATTCTACCACTTTCCAACCACCACACAACCCATTTTAATACCATTCAACACTTGATATATCATCCAATCAACACAACGACATCAAATTCCTAAAACTCTCTCTATGGCCGAATTGCACACTTGGGATTTCTAAAGAATTCTCACTCCATTTTAATCATTCCACACCTCATACAACACCATTATATCAAAATATAATCATCCAACAACTCACTAATAACATCTCAACACATTTTCCAAAATCCAAGTCATGACACCTCAAAAATATCCTAAGTTAAAAATCCACATTTTTCACCTAAAATTTTCATTGCATCTATAGTTAATACACATTATTCTAAGACACTTTCATGTACAAACTTTTCCCAATTGAGCTCTCTAACATCACACATCAAAAAATCACGGTTTAGGGTTCATGAGTATCAACTACAATCAAACCATGTAAATGAGATGGAAATATACTCACAACCAAGGCTTGATGCTACCCCAAGACTCCACCAAGCAATGGAAGATCAAATGACTCCATGAATCTCCATTTTTCCCCAAAAATTCGCAGCTGTAAATGGCTTGTATCTCCCCAAATACACGGTTTCAAGGCTCAAGAGTGATACCAATGTGTTTAGAAGGTGTTTTCCATCACGATTCAAGACAAAAATCATGGATTAGGTGGAGAAACGGCTAAGTTGTGATCAAATGAAATTTTGCACAATAAAAAGGGGGAGGGGGGATGCTGATCGGTTTTGCAAGAAGAAAGGAAAGGGAGGTGATGATGAATAGTGAGGGGTGAGGTGGCTTAAGTGAGGTTTAAGTGGGTGGGTCCCACGCCACGTCACGCGATTTAAATTTCATCCTAACTTTCACTAAACGTCCAAAAATTCACAACCAATTTAGAAACTCTAATTTTCAACATTAACCATTGTCCTTTATTTATACTTGATCAGATGAATCCGGAGTTTTCCGGTCGTTCAGAGAAAACACTGTTTTAAACTATTGCGCGCATTGTTGGCGCGCTTCCCCAAACTGACTTAATTCCATCAAATATTATCAAAAATCATATTTCCTAGTTCTATAGACCATTTATAACTCATATTTGAAACCTAGAGCTCAAAAGTCAACTGGCACGTTTTACGGTGCAATCGTACCGATATTTTGGCCCGGTAAAAACACTATTCACTATTTTTTCTGAAACTTGCCTAACCACTCAATTTTTCGTTCTGAATCCATTTCCAGGGTTATTTTTACCATCTGAGACCTTCTACTCAATTTTTATCTTCCTAGGATTGCGTGTTAGCTAATTACCGTTTTGCCCTTTCTTTGTATTTTGGCCTAGTCTTTAGGATTTTCACTCATCCTTCACTTAATTACTCATTTAATATTTTAAATACTTAATTTAAAATTGCGAGGTGTTATAATCACCCCACCTTTTAGAATTTTGTCCGCAAAATTACATCATACATGTCCGCTAACGCAGGATATAGCCGAAGAATTTCGTCCTCCCGCTCCCAAGTAGCTTCCTTAGGTGTACATTCTTCCCACTGAATCTTTAACAATGGAATAACTTTGCTTCTAAGCTTCTTCTCACTGCGGTAAAGGACCTCAATAGGACCTATAGGAGTCTTTAAATTCTCTCTAATCTCAATATCGTCCGGTATCACCACATGTGATTCTTCCGGAATATAACGCCGCAACTTCGACACATGAAAAACATCATGCAAATTTGACAACTATAGGGGCAAGGCAAGCTGATAGGCCACTAATCCCACTCTTTTCATTATCTGATACGGCCCAATAAAATGAGGACTCAGCTTCCTCACGCCCAATGCACGACCAACACCTGTAACCGAAGATAACCGAACAAATACATGATCACCTTCTTCAAATTCAAGCGGTCTGTGTCTATTGTCATAATAACTTTTCTGTAGATTCAGTGCCTGTTTAAGTTTTTCTCTGATCATCTCAATCTGCGCTGTAGTTTCTTGCACAAAATTTGGCCTAAATCTCTCTTTATCACCTTCCTCAGTCCAACAATTAGGAGTACGACATCTCCGTCCATACAATGCCTCATACGGCGCCATGCCCAGACTGGAGTGAAAACTATTATTATACGAGAATTCCACCAGTGATAAATACCTGTCCCAAGCAGTACCCTGCTCCAGTGTGCAAACTCTCAACATATCCTCAAGTGTCTGTATGGTCCTCTCAGTCTGACCATCAGTCTGCGGGTGATACGCAGTGCTCAACCTGAGCTGAGTGCCAAAAGCCCGCTACAAGGCTCCCCTAAAGCGAGAAGTGAATTTCGGGTCCCGATCATTAACAATGCTAACCGGTATCCCGTGGAGCCTTACAATCTCCTTCACATATAACTTTGCTAATTTCTCCGTAGAGAAGTCCACTCGCACTGGCAGAAAATGTGCAGACTTCGTAAGTCTGTCCACTATTACCCAATTTGAATCGTGACCAGCCTGAGTCCGACGCAAACCAACAACAAAATCTATAGAGATGCTCTCCCATTTCCACTCTGGTATATCCAACGGCTGAAGTAACCCTGCAGGTTTCTGATGTTCTATCTTGACTTTCTGACAAATTAAGCACCTCGACACATACTCAGCAACATCCTTCTTCATCCCAGGCCACCATAACTTAGTTTTTAGATCTTGATACATTTTTATGGCACCTGGGTGTACAGCATACTGACCCTTATGGGCCTCAAACATTACCTCCTATGCTAACTCTTTGGGCACTACAATTATGCCCTGATACATTCATAAGCCCTGTTCATTCACAGATTTTCCACTCTGACCTTTCAAATACTTGACACTGTCATTCAGTACCTGTGTTTCTTTAATCTTCTCATACAATTTATTTTCCACCTGTAAGTATAACACCTCATAATTCTAAATTAAGTATTAAAATATTGAATGAGTAATTAAGTGAAGGATTAGTGAAAATCCTAAAGATTAGGCCAAAATACAAAGAAAGAACAAAACGGTAATTAGCCAACACGCAACCCTAGGAAGATAAAAATTGAGTAGAAGGTCTCAAATGGTAAAAATAACCCTAGAAATGGATTCAGAACAAAAAATTGAGTGGATAGGCAAGTTTCAGAAAAATCAGTGAATAATGTTTTTACCGGGTCAGAATATCGCGGTACGATTGCACAGTAAAACGTGCCGATTGAGTTTTGAGCTCTAGGTTTCAAAAATGATTTATAAATGGTTTATAAAACTAGGAAATATAATTTCTGATAATATTAGATGGAATTAAGTCAGTTTGGGGAAGCGTGCCAACGGCGCGCGTAACAGTTTAAAACATTGTTTTCTCCGAACGACCGGAAAACTCCGGATTCATCTGATCAAGTCTAATTAAAGGAGAATGGTTAATGTTAAAAAAATATAATTTCTAAATAGATTGTGAAGTTTTGGAAGTTTAGTGAAAGTTAGGATGAAATTTAAATCGCGTGACGTGGCGTGGGACCCACCCACTTAAACCTCACTTAAGCCACCTCACCCCTTACTATTCATCATCACCTCCCTTTCCTTTCTTCTTGCAAAACCGATCAGCAACCCCCCTTCCCCCTTTTATTGTGCAAAATTTCATTTGATCACAACTTAGCTGTTTCTCCACCGAATCCATCGATTTTTGTCTTGAATCTTGATGGAAAACACCTTCTAAACACATTGGTACCACTCTTGAGCCTTGAAACCGTGTATTTGGAGAGATACAAGCCATTTACAGCTGTGAATTTTTGGGGAAAAATGGAGAGTCGTGGAGTCATTTGATCTTCCATTGCTTGGTGGAGTCTTGGGGTAGCATCAAGTCTTGGTTGTGAGTATATTTCCATCTCATTTACATGGTTTGATTGTAGTTGATATTAATGAACCCTAAACCTTGATTTTTTGATGTGTGATGTTAGAGAGCTCAATTGGGAAAAGTTTGTACATGAAAGTGTCTTAGAATAATGTGTATTAACTATAGATGCAATGAAAATTTTAGGTGAAAAAAGTGATTTTGTAACTTAGAATATTTTTGAAGTGTCATGACTTGGATTTTGGAAAAATGTTTTAAGATGTTATTGGTGAGTTGTTAGATGATTATATGTTAATATAATGGTGTTGTAAGAGGTGTGGAATGATGAAAATTGAGTGAGAATCCTTTGGAAATTCCAAGTGTGTAATTCGGCCACAAAGGGAGCATTAGGGAGTTGAGGTTGTTTGTGCTGATTGGATGATATTTCAAGTGTTGAATGGTATTAAAATGGGTTGTGTGGTGGTTGGAGAGTGGTAGAATCAATGAAAAATAATAAATTGTATTTAGGGTCATAATGGAACCTAGAGTGAATTATTAAGCAAAACGATGCTTAAAAGACGTAAAACGGAAAAACGGCACTTGAATTAGCCTTGTGACAACCTAAGAGTGTATAATAAAATGAGAAAGAAAATTTTGAAAAATGCCTAAGAAGGCTGAACCTACCTAGTGTAGGAGTGAAAATTTGACGTTTTCGTGTTTTGATGGATTTGCCGTGTACTGACGATTTGTACATGGATATTGTAGCTTGTCGTACGTCGACTTGAACCCCGAACCGTGAGTCGGTGGATTGCCCTTGGTCTTAGACCAAGTGGATTGAGGTAAGTGGTTGGATCAATGCATGTACAATTGTAAATTGGCATGTGTTGTATGAGTTTTGAGTAATTGGGAATGTCCTCTGTGTAGGCATTCTTTTGAATAACGAGTTTGGAAAATAAGCTGCTGTGGAGCTAAGTGAGGGAACATTTTGAGGTAACCTCTTGGTACTGGGGCTTGTTCCCCTTGTGTGTTCCACCACACCCGTTGAGGGTGATGGTAGGAAATGTATATAGGTAGTGTAGAACAACATGAGCATGCATGTAGCACTTATGAGGGTACTTATGTACCGAGTCTCTGGCCAGTAGACAGTGTAGCCTTCGGGCAGTGCGGACTTCCACTGGATAGGTCTCCGAGAGGAAGTTCCAGTTGACCTAGGGTCGTGGTGTGTCATCCGGGTAGGAGCACACTAGGAAGTCTCGGGTGTATATGGATGGAAGGGGTACCTTGGTTGTGGTTCTTGGAACACGCCTTGGATGAGACCCATAGGCTTATATGCCGAGGACGTTGCGTGGTATGGGTAGCTACCATTCCAGCTTCGTCGTATTTTATATTCCGATATTCCCCAGTTTCTCTAAATCCCTTGCTTTATCCCGTTTTGAAAGGGGTTGTTTTATATTATTTATATGCATCGAAGTGAACCATTGGGCGGAGTTTTCTTCAGAACCTCTGGGTTACTGAGATATATCCGTATATCTCACCCCGTCTTGGGGCACTTTTTCAGGAGGTAGCAGTGGCAGTGGAGCTACGGGCATGAAGCTCGTAGGATGACTAGTGGGAGCACCTTTACCATTTTGCATTTTGTTGGTCATGTGGCCTAGGCTAGACTTAGGGCATGAACATCTCATATGTATGTAGGATGAGTTCATTAGCATATTTGTTCATGTCGTTTTGCATAAGTCTAGTAGTTATGTCATTTAAGCTTATGTTTCGATTTGAATTAAAGTTGTAATATTTGGAAGATTGTAATTTAAAGTTGAAGTTGTAACTTGTAACTTGTAAGCCAAATGTTGTAATTGTACCTTGGTTGCATGCCATCTTATGATGGAAGGGCCTTAGGCCTATTTTAGGTTTATGATTATTTGTATGTTGAGAAATTGCATGAAAATGGATGTTGGTGATTGAAACAAGTAAGGATTATAACGTAAGCTATATTTTGTAATAAATATAAACTGAGTTGGGTTGTAAGTGCCCCAAGGCATTGTTGGTCCTTGTGTGTGCCACCCATTGGATTATTAGGTACATTTGAGGTACTAGTGAGCTTATGCAAATTTGGGGATTTTAGGAAAAACAAAGGAAACTATGGCGAATTTTCTGTAGAATTGGCAGATTTTAGACGAACTTCGGCAGAGCATATCTCCCTCCACAAAGGTTCGATAGGAACGTGCCATACGCCATTTAAAATCTTGAAATGTCCCCTACGTGGTGCTAAAATATGATTAAATTCTGGGTTGCACGAAGCCCTGTAGGATTTGTAGAACACGGACTGTCCAGAACCCCCTTATGCAGGGGCTGTTTCTGGCAGTTTTTGGGAAATTAATTCCCGCTTTGTTTCTCAGCCAAATTAAGCGTAAGATATACCAAATTGAAGTTTGAGATGTCTAGTTTGTAGAATAAAATTTTTAGAGAAATTGGATGAGTGGATTCTGTGCAGTAATTCGTGGAGTGAGTGTGGTTTTGGGCTGTTTCGGGGTTGGTTGGCAGTTTTGCTTGTCCAACTTTAAACGGCGATAACCAGAGCAAATGAGCTCGGAATTGAGTGTGTGATAGCTTCTTAGAAAGGTAATTAAGTAAGAAAAAAAGATAGCTAGATAGGAAGGTCTGCTTTGGTCAGGTGTGTTCGCAGAAAAATAATTAGTGAACCATGTTTGGATAGGTAAAAACGTAAGATTGAGAAATTGGCTAATTGGGTTTAGGGAACCCCTTAGTGACATATAATAAGTAAAGTAAGATATAAAATTTGTTAAAATAAGTATTCCGCAAGAGTTTACAGTTATGGTCACAACTTTTATTTATTATGCTTTTTTATCGTTTTAAATGCTCGCGTAATAATCGGAAAGAACCATCCCTCCTCCTACCAAGGTGAAGAAGGATGCCCCTGTTGCTACTGATGGCAAACAGGGCAAGAAGAAATCTCCTGCCAAACCTTCCCCAAGAAAGGGGGAACGTTCAAGTCAGAGGATAAAGAGGGTCCTCAACAGCAATAGGCCAGAGGGAGCATCCTCCGCAAAGCCTATCACCCTCTCTGACCAGGAGGAGGAGAGTGAGCCTTTAGCAAAAAGGCTGAAGATTGGAAGGAAGTCAGCACCAAAATCAGCTGCAAAGGAAACGTCCCCAAGCAGCTCAGACTCTACATTTTTTGACATTCCATCCCCACCACCTGCTCACTCTCCACCACAACAAATCACCACACAACCCTCTCCTAGGCAACAACAAGGAGAGGGACAGAAAGACAAAGAAGCAGCATTTGCTGCAAAGACATCAGTGGCTGAGCAAGAGGCTCAGCCACAGAAGAAAATAGACAAAGGAAAGGGGATTCTCATAGAACCCCCTAAAAAGAAAGCAAAGACAGTAGGCCCCAACAGATCAATCTGGGAGGTCTTCTGTCATTCCCTGTCATCCGTCCCGATACATCTGGGGACGAAGCTCTTGCCAGAGCTTTGGCAGAAGAAGAAGGGATGTGATAGTCCTCAAGAGTTGAGGCCCATTAAGTGTAAATTGTTCCACAAAACCCATGTTTTGGTTATAAATCACCCCCTTATACCTTCTTCTTTTCATATAGAGCAACTGTTTTGAATAGTGGACCAGAGCAATGCCGAAAGTGGGAATTAAGGTAGACCTGGAGCAAATTTAACATTATCTTTTTCACATATGACTATTGGGTTAGTTTGCTTTGTTCAGGACACCTAAGGCCCATCAAAAGGAACCACAAAATGAAGAGAGAAGAATGAGTGTTGCGCAGAAAGGAAAAAGAAGTCTGCTATAGTACAACAGCAGTCAAAGGAAGCAATGGGGAGCCGCCATGTCAGCTCCAACAGAGAAGGTGGAGGTGCTGCCTCTGCTACAGTACGAAAGCAAAGAAGCTGAGCAATGGGGAGCCTCCACGTCAGCTACAGCAGAAGGAGTGGAGGTGCCTCCCTGAATCCGATACTCCTACTCACAAAGGGAGCCAAAAGCAAGGGGGACCACTTCCATTTAAGGCCAAGCTGGCAAGAAGCAAAGCTACCATTGGAGAGGATTTAGACAAAGCACAACCCTTGATGAAAGGAACAATGGAGATCAAATGAAGAACCCTATAAAAGGAATAAGCAATCCTCATAAAGGGGATCATCAGCACCCATCCTAGGACTCATTGTCTCTTTGTTTTCTTTTTTGTAAAAATGCTCACTAGGAGCTAACTTCCTCTAAGTAGGTGAGGGTTCCATAGAAGTAATCCCTTTTGTCTTAGGATAGCTTTGTAAGGAACACATATTTTATAAATGAATTTTGAGTTGCTCTTTGGTTTAATTTATTGATTTTGTGAAACCCTTTGGGCTGGCAACCTCATCCCGGGACCACTCGGTTGATGAAACACTGACAAAGGCGTGTGGAGCATTCTCAAAATCCTGGGGTAGTTTAGCCTGAAGAAAGGAGGGAGAAACACCTGGAATGGGGAGCACTGCCATGTGAATCCATGCTCTTTTGAGAAGGCAGCATGATTTCCTTGCATATAACTCCAAGTACTATGGAGTAACGTGGAGAGTAAGGCCTTACCCTCTGCTTACCTATAGCAAAACAAGGGAAGGAGCAAAATCCACTTGTAAAATATGCTACCAAGCAGGGTTAACCAAAGGGATGAAAACATGGAACCCGTAACACCTACTTGATCTTTTTCTTTCTGAAATTAATCTTAACTCAACTTCTATCACAACCTTTTCTTCACGATAACTGAACTGTGTTTTACCAGCTGATGCTCTTACTTTCATTTCGTCGACTGCTCTTAAAGTTACTTCAATTGATGCCTTTTTATTCGATGACCGTGCTAAGTCATTCACTGCTCTCATCTGGTTCAGAATGGTTAACATTGTTTAACTAGCTGCCCAGAGATTGCTCTTTGTGAAGCTTAGCTGAGAATAGTAATTTCTTTTATTGCTCCATTTTACACATTAAGTTTCCTTTAGCGCTTCTTACTTCACAACTGTTCCCTGAGGACAATAAATCTGGGGCTACAATACCCTATATTGCTTGATACGTACGCTTGCGTATAGTTGAAGAGGGTTGCTCTTAGTCAGAGTAGATTGCTCCTGTTGGCAATCCTGATTACTACTCTACACTCTTGCTCTCTGAAAGAAATATTCCCGAGCAGCTCTCGGTTCGACCAAGCAGGATGGCAATTCCTCCACTGATGGAGGAACAAGCTGTGACCATGCCCTCATCATCCAGACCACCAGTGGATGAACCCAGCACAGCACCCGTTGTGCCTTCTGCTGTTGGCAATAGCCAGCAGAAGAAGCAACCTACTTCCACCTCTACTGCAGCAATCCCCATCGCAGCTAGAAGGAAATCCCTAATTGGGATTGCTGAAATCTTTGAAATGCTGGGGGAGAAATTAGAAAAACGGTTGCCAGCCAAGAAGCCCGTTCCCCAACCTGATATGACAAGCACTAATGAAGAGCTGAAAGCTCTAAGGGACAGGCTGGCACGGCTCTCCTCTGCCTTTAACACCTTTCAGGAACAGCATAAGGAGGAAAGAGAACAACAGCTCAACACCATAAAAGCAGCCATCAAGGAAGCCAGTGTTGCATCCTATAAATCAACACTCTAAGCAGTCCAAGGAGAAATTGCTAAAGCAGCTAACTCCCTAATCCTTTCCAACTCTCTGCGCAACCACACAACAGAGCTCTTACTCAACAGGCTCATCTCCAAACAAGCTGAAGAACGTAAGGAAACCAAAGAAGCCATCAGGGCCTTTGGAACATATCTGGAGAAGAAAATCTATGAGTTGGAAATGAGACTGCTGGATGTTGAAAAACAAGTCATCCACTACCGCACTGGCAGAACCATGATGAAGTCCACCATCAACTCCATGGTTGCAATCATCAGCGATCTACTGAAAGATGCTGAAAAATGGCTCCCTGTAAATGAAGTCCGCAGATTGCAAGACCTACTCAGGAGGAGACCATTAACCCAGGAGGAGATTGATGAAGCCAAGGAAGCTGAAGCTGCAAAGAGGAACCCTTGGGACAGGAGACCTCCACAATGAAAAGGAGAAACCCTTCTGTTTATCTTAGTTTAGTTTATTTTTCAGTTCTGTTTTTAATTTAGTTTCTTTCTGTTCCCTTGTAATTAATCTTTTTGAAATGAAAAAGACTTTTTGATCAAACTGTTTGGTATATACATGCATTTTAGTTATAGTATTAAGACTGCCCAATTCTTTTGGATTAACTAACATACATGAAACACAAAGTCACTGACTAATCATGCTTGTTCTTTTTATGAGTACTTGAAAATAGAAACAGTGCAGGGAATTTAATCCTCAGATTTTTGAAAGAAGCTGATATGTGTGACTAGCCATTGGGGGAAGGTAGATGTCATGACAAAAACGCTACTGGTCACCTTAGGAATAAGGGGCCAACTCATCCATTTTAAGGTTCTGAACTAAGTACCTGTTGGAGTCAAGGGAGCCATAGGAATATGGAAACTTGTGAGCCATCTAGACCATGAGCTGATGAATCAGAGTTGGCAGGCAAAGAAACTGGGACAAAGCCAAAATGTGCTAAGTCTTGAGCAGAGAAAACAGCCTCTTTAACTGTGAAGCAGTGAATCCGTCCCTTCTGTTAAACTGTTTTAACCACCACCTTGTTGTCTCTTGATTATAGTTATTTCTGTTTTAGTAGTTTTATTTTATTTCATTTAGTACTTTAAAAACTTCAATGATTGTTATCTCACCTTCTTCTAAACAGGAAGGATCATATACATAACGCAGCGAGCAACTGTTTGCCATCAGATTGAACCTACTGTTCCTGAGGAACGTTGTCAAGACAGTAGGGAACGTTTGACCCGACAATTCATTTACTAACTTTTCTTCTCATTTTCACTCTTTATAAACAGTGATAAAACAATAATTAGCACTATATCCTCGTGGGAACGATAATTTGGGCATTAATACTCCATTTATTACTTGATGCGTGCACTTGCGCACTTGGGTTGGAACTAAGGGATGAATCTGTGTTCTGCAAGAACAGAGGAACGTCCCCTATCAGAACTTATATTTTTCCACCATCAGCAAACCACCCAACAGGAACAACGACTATCAACTGCTAGGGCAATCTCATGCATCCCTAAGATGCGGCCAATAACCACCTGGGTGCAATTCATAAATTCCTGACGGTCGAATCGCTCTGGCATCACCATCTTAGGACGCCCCACATTAGGAAATCCGCTGTCAAGGCCCCTCTCCGACAACTCGAGGGCCCTGCCAACTGGGATCCCAACAGAAGAGGGAAGAGAACCTGATACATTAGCCGAGGGGTGAGGCTCTCTGTCATCACAACCACTGTTCAGCCGCATCTCACCATCTCCTGAATCATCAGCAAACTATCCACGATCGGATGGCCCATGGCGCGACAATTTGGAGGCCCTAGGCGGGGTCAGGCGTTCATCTCTCCCCCTTTACAGACCAGACCCCCTAGTGGTAGGCGACCTTGACCCCATAGTCGATTCACTAGCTGAGAAGCCCCCTGTCATGTTTGTGGCCTCTCTGATTATAGGGGCAGTCGCCCTCTTCTCAAGCACGCCAGCTGGAATTTCTGCGGCAGTTCGAATCTTCTTCTTTTTTGGATGAGTCTCTTTAGACTTCCCTCTGTCAGTATCTTTCCTCTTCGATGCGAGACAAGGATGAGTTTGTTGGACCACGCCCCCCGAGGCCTTAAGCTTGGCCGCCGCCGCTCGTGCAAGTTTCAGTGCATCCATTGACAGATTCCCAACTGCAAGACAATAAAGACAAGTGTTAGTACAATAGGTAATACTGACCACTGTTACAAGTAATACTAGACACCACCACACCTCTGTGACACAACACTTGCTTCGAAGGCCACCGACCAAGACCTTCCTTCATCTCCACAAACCAATCTACCACCATCACCTCCTCAGGCGACAAGGCCCTCAACTCAAATGAGTAATGACCAACGGGCGTCTCATAATGGGCCCGGGTCCAGTACAATGGAATCCGGCTATCCCTACTCGTCGGATCAACAAAAAAGGGTAATTCACCCCTTCCAAGCACTGGTTCTATCCAAAAGAAAGTATGTCGCCAGTTTTTGTAAGAGTTGGCATACTGGGCAAATATCGATCCTAACGTGTTGCCCGCCTTTAACGAGACACAACCAAGCTTCTTTAGTGAAGGAGACACCTGAAAGCAGTAAAAGAACAGCCGCACAGAATATGCCCACCCAAAATACTGGCATATCTTATCGAAGACCCGAACAAACGCCCAAGCATTCGGGTGCAATTGGGAAGGAGCAACCCGTAGGTGGGCAAGTGATAAACCTTTGGTTTACCATGTTTTTAGGCTAAATTATATGAGAAATACTTCATAGATTGCATGGAATTCAAGGTTTATAGGCATTTAAGTCATAAGATAGGAAATTGAGCTGACGTCTTGATAATATTTGCATTTTGAAGGAAAAACCACAAGAATTGGTGCTAAAAGTGCTAAAGAAATCATGGCGAAGAAGTAGCGGCTCAATATGGATCAAAGGAAACCAACATATTATAATTCAAGATCCAACAGCACGCTCAAGCGCCCAATAAGACATAATTTCATCTCAAGGAGCACGCTCGAGCGCCCATTACCACGCTCGAGCGCCCAAATCCTGACAGCAACATCAAATTTAGGCAATTCAGGGCGCTCAAGCGCCCAACAACACGCTTAAGCGCCCAAACACGGACCAGACAACAAGATTTGGCAAGATTCCGCTGAGATTTAATGAAGATTTGTCCAATTATGATATGGAATTAAAACGAAAACAAATCAAGATGATTCCTGAGAAGATTGAAGCAAGATACAACGGAGATTTAAAACTCTAATTCATCAACCAAATCTCCAAGATTTTACATGAAAAAGGAAACAAAGATGAAATCAAATACAAATCTTGTATGGATTCATTGGAAGATTAGATGATGGATACAACTCCTGTGGTTATAAATAAGGAGCTTGGGGTCAAGACCAATTCACAATTCCAGAGCATTACACCAAGACTGAAGGAGGAATCCTGTTGCGGAGCGCTGGAACACTGAGAAACCAAGTCAACATCACACCAATGGAGGCTTGGGGTTCTCTTTTCTTTATTATTTCTTTTCTTTTCAGTATGCTAGAGTAGTTTTTTTATGT
Source organism: Gastrolobium bilobum (assembly GCF_033153095.1). NCBI lineage: Eukaryota > Viridiplantae > Streptophyta > Magnoliopsida > Fabales > Fabaceae > Gastrolobium > Gastrolobium bilobum. Next base: position 73,197 of record NW_026897694.1, on the reverse strand, counting down.
AGTTAAGGGTAGATGGAACCCAATTGAATTTTTATGTTTATGAATTAAATTGTCTCTGAATCTTGTTCTTTTTATAATTGAATAAATTATCTGTTTTTAATGCTTTCTATGAGTTTGTTCCTTATAGAATGATTTTGGGGAATTGTATGACAATAGGGATGTTGGTGCATGAACCTTGACTTGATAATTTATCATAATCCTTGTGATCTAGGAATAGACATAAGGTAATTATGCAATCTTGAAATTCTTGATCTTAATGCATGTTTTCTTGGGGAATAATCGGGGAACTAGAGTTCTTTCAAGATTACATAGATTTATGGTAACAAGGAATTGAGCCGTAATTAACTCAGATAGAATTGATTGGCAATATATTAAGAAACAGATTCTTGGCTTTTTAATTCATAACATATTGAGGATATTGGGGGAAGTCGAAACCTTAACTACGCTTTCTTTAAATTCAATCAAACATCATCTCGTTCATTCTTTTTAATTCTGAAATTTCATAATTGCATGTTCTTAATTGTTTTTAATTTTAAGTTCTTTGAACAACAATTCTCTTCATCTAAATTCACCATTCTCTCAAACCAAACCTTTGATTGTCCAACTAAAACGCAATTAGTGAACTAGTGTTTGAAATTCTTATCCTCGTGGGAACGATCTCGTACTCCGGTACACTTTATTACTTTCACGATCGGTGCACTTGTCGTGTCGCTATCAGCAAGTACCCTCATCTCAAACTCTGATATAGGAAACCGTACCTTCTGGTCTGTAAAATGAGTTTTGTATACCGTGAATCGCCAACGAGACCTGGATTCACTGTTAGGAGTATCACAAACACGTTGATCGCTCCTAACTGAGATAGTTTGCCACTTCGCCTCATATGCACCATTTGGGGTAATGTCAAAGCTAGTTTCCGTATGATAATCGCGGTTCAAAATCTCCCCAGAAGCGTAACTTGATGATGATGACGCCACCAAAGGGTCTACCCAACTCCTCGTCTCTATGCAATTGCCTTCCTGGGGAGCTGCCATAAGTCAAGATATCGCCTTCAAATTCTACAAGGGAGCGACAAACATACAGTCAATCGCCAAACACTGTTCCAACCGACGAGTAGGAGATCAATAATGGGGGAAAGCTGCTGAACCTCCATAACACCCAACCCTTACTCCTGTGACCGTCAATACCCCCTACCAGCAACCAAAGGACAAAATAACTTAAACAACTTACCGTCAGAATCAGAAGTTTCTAAAGAGCTCAAAGAATAGAAATCAGAGTAGCTTAAGGAAGAAGGCCACCAAGCAGTCGGTATTGTATAAAGCCCCAGGTCATCATATATGGCGTCCCACATGCCATACTTCACAAGTCGTCCATCTTTCGGGTGGTATCTACCTAGTTGGTTATCTGTAGATTCGTCATATTTACGGCGATGGAAGGACTGGGAAATGTTGGGAATATGGCCCCGTGAGGTACTCAAAGCAATAGAAGAGTCAACAGTCGGTTGGCGAGGTTTATAATAATACTCTATGGGATGATTTTGTGGTAGACGATTAATAGAAGACAGAGGCCGGACAAGTCGCCCTGCTCCAAAGGCATAACGTCGCGAAACACGGCGACGCGAACCCCCCTTGGTTCGCAAGAGCGAATGGAAGACCTTGAATGGCGACTGCGTGAAGGGCGAGGCCTAACCTCTTCACTCGAACCGCCTGACCGTCGCCCTCCGGAGCTGGCACACTGACGCCTACCAGACCCAGAAACGACTTCACCACCCGACACCTGACCCCCACCGCGACTACGAGAGCCAGACGCTTCACCTAAATAAGGAAGCACAGGCCCTAAAGCCCGTTCTGGCAGGAGATTTTGAATCTCTTCCTCAATAAAACCCAGAAGCTCAGGAACACTACCGTGAGGTAACGACTCAACTCCGGGAACTAGAGAACGATAGGAGGGAAAGCTATTACCCTCCCCACCACGCTTAGCAAGATATTCCTGCATAGCTGGCCCCACAGTACAGCCTTCGAGTGTGTCGAAGGCTTCATCATATTCTTCCTCTTTAACTTCAACCTCCAACTCAGGTAAGAACAACCCAGGCACGTCCATTACTTTAACCATCCCCAGGAAAAAGAAGAAGAGAAGCGAAGCAAAAAGAAGTGCAAAGGAAGGAGGACTGTACCTGAGATAATGCAGACAGTGAGGAAAGGAGGACCGGCACGAGCACTAGGGAAAAGAGAGGAGAGCATAACGCAATTTGCAGAGACAAGAAGAGCAGCAGATAGCGTAACGAAAGCCCTCAGGGGGGAACAAGCCCCCTTTTTAAAAGAGGAAGGAAATCATAGATGGTGTACACATGTACAGCCTCTTGGTCTTTCAACCGTAGGATATCATAACCGTCAGATGATCAGCGATTGCAGTGAAGGGTTTGATGGTAATTTCAAAAGGATAAGACACCTTTCACGTCGCATTAATGCGCCGCGCCACGTGATGACACGTCGCATTAATGTGACGTTCCTCGTAACGTTTGAGTCCTACAGTTAATCGCAATGATGGAAAAAGCCATCATTACGACTCCTCAAAATTCGAAGAGACACCCCCCGTGTCAGAAAGACAAAAGACCCAAAACACCCTTGCGGAATGTAAGAGGATGGGTACCAAACCATTGCCTTGGCAGAACCGGTCAGTGTGACGCCCAGACCCTCTGCCTGGGCGATACCAGTCAGGATGACGCCCAAACAGGGTACCTCGGTGACACAGCCAAGGGACGCCCAAAGACCGTAACTTGGCACCAACCTACGATTGCTACCAAGCTGGGGGGCTCCTGTTCCGGATGGCCCAACCCCTAAGCAGCCCAATGGCTCAGGCCCAGTCCAAGGCTCCAGCCCACGTCAGCCAACCCTAAACCCTAAACCCTAAGGGCTGACGTGGACCCTCCCATCCCCTAACATTGCGACGCGTCCTAGGGGAAGCACATAAATGTCCCGTTTCGAGACCCCAACCCCCAAAGAAGTCGCCCCAGATGTCGTTAAAGGGAACTGCCCCCGTTTGACATACCTGACACCACCAGGCGCATCACTGCTATCATAGCAGCGCCTTTCACGCCCCTACGACATCTGCTATCAGGAGCAGACCCCAAGAAGGGTTGACCCCCTCCTCGCCAACCCGTTGGAGGCTCATACAACCTCCCTATAAATAGCCCCCCTAGGCACACCAAGGGAGATCTTATGTATCGTTATACTTCCTATTTACTTTGAGTCATACTATTGCTTACTTATCCATTGTTGATTGCTTGTTATACTGGGCAAAATACCTCTTAGCTTGGTCTGTACCTGTGCTAAGGGTATTATCCATACAGTGACTCATCCCTGAAGGGAACATAGTGGGCTTATAGATCCCTACGGTACAGATTTATTGTTTGTTATTTAAAAAGACGGTCCTTTTAGGGGTGTGCATGACAATCATTCTGTTCCCTAGCAATATTTCTCACAAGAAACAATTCTTTTCTATTTCTGTGCCTTGGAACAGTTTATGAGATAAAAAATATGTTTGATAATATGTTTTATTTTTATTCTGAAAATGAGAATGGCGTTTGATAACACGCCAAATAATTTAATAAAAAATAATTCCTATTAAGCATAAATTTTTTTTTGGATCATCACTTTCCTTTCCATATGGTGGTGGTGGCGGCGACGACGGTAGTGGTGGTACTGACGGCAGTGGCTACGACGATGGTGGTGGTAATGGTGGCGATGGTGGTGGTGGTGATGGTGATAGTGGCGGTGGTGGTGGTTGGTGGCGTGGTAGCGGTGGCATGGTGGTGTTGGTGATGACATGATGGTGGTGGTGACGGCAGTGGCTGCGGCGATGGTAATAGTTGGTGACAGTGTGGCAATGGCAATGACGTGATGATGGTAATCGTGATGGCATGGTGGTGATAATGGTGGCGATGGTGGTGGTGATGGCGGCAGTGGTGGTGGTGGGGCTGGTAGTAACGGTAGTGGTTGCGACAATGATGGTGGTAATGGTGGTGGTGGTGGTAGTGGTGGCGGTGGTGGTGATGGCAATTGCTGCGACGATGGTGGTGGTGGTTGGTGGCGGAGGTGATGACGGTAGTGGATGTGGCGATGGTGGTGGTGGTTGGTGACGGTAGTGGTTGTGGCGATGGTGATGGTGTTGGCAGTGGTTGCGGCAATGATAGTGGTGGTTGGTGACATGGTGGTGGTGGCGGCGGTGGTAATGGTGGTGATGACGGTGGCATGGTGGAGGTGGTGGCGATGACATCGTCGTGGTGGTGGTGGTGGTGGTGGTTGTGACGACGACATTGATGGTACAACGGCGGTGGCAATGATGGTGGCGATGGTCATGTCGGGATGATGGTGGTGGTGATAATGATGATAGTGATGAAGAGTGATTATAAGAAATAAGTGTCTCATTTTGTGCCCGGAATAAAAAAACAGAATTTTTTTAATTCTTTTTTCTGTTCCCCAGCACAAAAATTAAACCGGTTCATGCCGGGAACAAAAAAATAAACTGATTTTACCAAACGAGTTTTCTATCCATTTCTGTTCTCGGGAACAGAAATTAAAAAAAAAATTGATTCCGAGAAGGTTGTCATGCACACCCTAGATGAACGTAGTGTGTTTTTCTAAATTTTAAATTACAAATTTTTTCCTCCACTTTCTCTTTTTCATAGTTTGTTCCTTCTTAAAAGAATATAAGTGTGTGTACTTTAAAACAATACACATTTTTTCCTAATAATATATGGGGTTTGATTTTCTCATGTTGCATGAGAATTGAATTCTCGTGTTGTGATTCAACTAGTTGTAAATTCCATATTTATTAAAAATAAAAAATTTATACGTAAATCGAAAGATTACAACATAAAAATTGAATTATGATGTAATTGGAGAAAATGTCCATAATGTATTGGTGAGAAAAAATAGGAAAACAAAGACAGCCTCCAATAGATCAACCTTGGACTTTTTTTTTTTTGGAAATACAACCTTGGACCTTTCTATTCAGTTGTTGTCGCCTTTGGACTTCGGAAACTTCCATGGGGCAATGACTGTTTGGACGGTGATTTGAGCACGCACCCCAAAGAAAAGACCAAATCTGACGTGGACGAACCACGACGAGACAAGCGTATATTCGGACCCACCCACATGCACCACTACGAACGACGGTCGCATCGCATATAAAAAGAGCCGACTTAAGCACTTTTCGAAGCGCGCCTCCACACAAATCTCTTCGTGTTTTTCTCTCTCCCATCCTTTCGCATTTTCAAAACCCTTTTGATTTGTGAAAGGTAAAACCACGAATTTTACTTCATTTCACACTTTTTTGGATCTGAAGATTTTGTTGACTATCTCTGTTCTTTTTTCATTTTTTTTCCCTTCGCTCTTCAGATCTACAGTGTATGTTACTGTCTGTATTCAATTTTGAGAATTGTTTTTTTGTTTACGGTTTCGTTTCAATTTTGTTTAGAGCTGAATTTTGGTTTGTTTTGTTGTTAAGTGTTCTATTTGCAGTTTTAAATTCCGTTTGATTTTGTTTGTGCTTTGGGATTGTTGTTTCATTGTTGAATCCGCAGAAATGATAGATCTTTATTGGTTTTTTCTTGTGTGATCTGATCCGTCTTAGCTTGATCTGTAAGCGGGATCTGTTTCTGAGTGCCTTCTTAGAAGAAAGTTCTTCCCTTTATCGCTTTAGAATTGGATTGATCTTTTGTATTTTTTTAATGTTTGGTAATGAGAATTAAGAGTTATGAACTTATCTTGACATTTTTTAAGATTAGTTGAGAATCTGAGATTGTTTTAAAATCTTACTTGGTTCGACTTTCCTCTATTTTCCATATGTTTTGTCCTCGAGGTCCTTGTTGTTTGAAAAGCTTCAATATTTATCAATCTATCTTTGTAATTCTGTTTTCAAATCTTTGTGGCATTTTGAGATTGTGTTCCTTTAATACTCGTTCAAGGTTGATTAAAGATTTATGCTATTATTTATTTCTTTTTATAAGAAAAAATGAATAAAGGTTGTTCATAATTTGGATTTTTACATACTGGCCGTGTTTATGGATGACATAACAGCCTCATTCTGCACTTTGGGGGGGTAGTATATGGTTTTAGTTGACTTCTTGTTTTGGATTTCCGGAATATACTAGTTCTAGAGTACTTTAATAATATATAACTGATTATTTGAATCCCAGATAAATGCGATTGTTTCTTGCACTGTTGGTTACCCATATAAACTTGTGTTTGACAAATTTCTCTTATAGTTTATCATTTATGGACTCAATACGTGGACATGTATGTGGAAGGAGTGTTGCAGTCTACTCCATAGTTCAAGATACTACTATCTTTTTGTTTTTTGTTTTTAACTGGTTCTGATTCTCACCATGGTTGCTGGTCTCTTTTGGTTTTGATAAACGTGCTATAGATGGATTGAAGTTGTCCATTTTTTTAATTAGGATTTTTGGATGTCATGGTTATATGGGTGTATTCTGTTGTGCAAATTTTCTATATCCCTCTTTCTTGTGTTGACTATGAAGGGGTACTAAAACTGAATGCTATATTTGTCAATGATGGAATGATTTTGATAAACTGTACTTTTTTCATGGTGAATACTTATGGTTTTGATTTTGAGAATGCCATTGCTAAATGCGGTTATTTATGATCACATTTCCAAATTTTATCAACCTTATTTTTGACATTGGATACTTACATTCTTCAGGAAAGCAACCATGGTTGATCAGGTTCAGCACCCTACAATCATGGAGAAGGTTACTGGCCAGCTCCATCTCCGTTCTGGTCTTTCATCTGGTATTAAGAGTTATGATGGATCCTTTTGTCGTCCTTCTCTGTACCAAAGAAGCTCATTTGGGAATTACTCAAATGCTGCATTGCAGTATCCAGTGATGCCTGCATGCAGAGTTACTACTGATTTGTCTGCTGCTGCTGCAACAACAGCCTCCCCTATTTTTGTTGCAGCTCCTGCAGAGAAAGGCAATTTTCTTGTCGACTTTCTGATGGGTGGTGTTTCAGCTGCTGTCTCTAAAACTGCTGCTGCCCCCATTGAACGGGTTAAACTTTTGATCCAGAATCAGGATGAGATGATCAAAACTGGTAGGCTTTCTGAGCCCTACAAGGGTATCGGTGACTGTTTTAAGAGAACAATTCAGGATGAAGGTTTTGGTGCCTTGTGGAGGGGTAATACTGCAAATGTCATCCGTTATTTTCCTACTCAGGTTAGTCATTTTATACTTTTGATATTTTTTTTTTTTGGAGATAATACTTTTGATATTTACTTCCTTCTAACCGTTGCAGTTTATTATGTTATATTAAATGCGCTGTTCAAATTCTACTAGGCTTTGAACTTTGCATTCAAGGACTATTTCAAGAGGCTTTTCAATTTCAAGAAGGATAGGGATGGTTACTGGAAATGGTTTGCTGGCAACTTGGCCTCTGGAGGTGCTGCTGGCGCCTCGTCCCTTTTATTTGTTTACTCTCTTGACTATGCCCGTACTCGTCTTGCTAACGATTCAAAGGCTGCAAAGAAAGGTGGGGAAAGGCAATTCAATGGTCTTGTTGATGTCTACAGGAAGACCTTGGCATCTGATGGTATTGCTGGTCTTTACCGTGGTTTTAACATCTCCTGTGTTGGAATCATTGTGTATCGTGGTCTCTACTTTGGAATGTATGATTCCCTGAAACCAGTTCTCCTAACTGGAAAAATGCAGGTTGGTCTTTTGCCTCCTGTATCTGTGATAATCAGTTTGACCAAATCCTTATAAGTAAATGTGTGTATTTAATCATGTTAATGCCTGTTTTTTCAAGTCGAAGGATTCAAGGTTCTTCAGATTATTTTTATCATTTGCTGAAAACTATTGGCATTTCCTAATCATTGCAGGATAGCTTTTTCGCCAGCTTTGCCCTTGGATGGCTCATCACCAATGGTGCAGGTTTAGCATCATACCCAATTGACACCGTTAGAAGAAGAATGATGATGACATCTGGGGAAGCTGTCAAGTACAAGAGCTCCATGGATGCATTCTCACAAATCCTCAAGAACGAGGGTGCCAAGTCCTTGTTTAAGGGGGCTGGTGCTAACATCCTCCGTGCAGTTGCTGGTGCTGGTGTGCTTGCTGGTTACGACAAGTTACAGGTGATTGTGTTCGGCAAGAAGTATGGATCTGGAGGCGGTTAATTTTTTTAGCATCTTATAATATTATTGGTTAAGATGTCGATGAAAATTAGAGTTTCGAGCATTAGACTAATTGCTGCAGCAAATTTTGTTTAATAAATTTACTCATTGGGATTTTATCCCAAAACGATTTTAGATTTCGGATGAAAATTTGTCATCAAAGGCATGATTTATTAGAGTGGCGGGCTCAAGTAACTGTCACATGGAATTTCATTGTTTATGATTTTAGAATATATCATATATATTGTTCTAAATTGTCTTATTTCTGGAATAAAATGATAATGAAACTTTTGATTTCATAATTGTCATTATTGGTGAAAAGATGTCTCGTGTGCTGATGGTTGAATTCATCTTTATTCTTTAATTATGCCGGCATGTAAAGATAAGCGTAATTTTATGTTTACTCTTTTTTTTTATTATTATAATTAAGCTGAATTGATCTTTGTTCTTGAGTTATACCAGTAGGATTCTGTAATTTTGTTTCTGCTCATTTATTATTAGTTATCAAATGTGGACGATAGATCGTACCTTCTTGGCATTGTACTTCTTCATATACACCCTGATGTAATTTCATCGTTGGAGCGTGGCCGGTTTAGTTGTAGATAACCCAATAATATTCTTCCTAGAAAGACGAATCACTTGTGAACCCAAAATCGCATTGGGGAACTTTTTTTCAATAATGATTTTACTGACAAGACATTTGAAACACAAAGGCAGTTTGGGGCGATTCAAGTTCACTCGAGATACTACAATTGAGTTGAACTGGTTACGCTACATCAGAAATTTGGATTGTTGAATCTGCTCACGTCTTACGAGAAGAGAAATGACAATTGGTGAGTCAATACTACGTTATGCATTCAAACGTTTTTGCATTCAATTTTCAATTTTCTTAAATAATTTTAAGAAAATAAAATAAAAATGACAGTGAGATATTAAAAGGCAAAAAGGATACTTGGTCATCTTCTCTCTCATGGTATACTTTGAACTTATGGGTGTTTATTTCTTTCAACCAACCAATCTAATGTGTAAGAAAAAACAATTCGAATTAAGTTAGTTGATTTTTAATCAATGGGTTTGTTTCGGGATAGGTTCTCCTGACTACAACCGGTTAAGGAGCCAACGAGATTGGAAGCCCAACGACCACGGAAGCCCTGTGATCACAACGGAATCCGTTCTATATTTACCCGCAAGTCTTCCAGCCTGCGTCGTTGGTCTGTCACCCACAATTCCTTCGACACCATTACTCCATCCACGATCACCACATGCAGGTTTCTCGAACTGGGTTGTTCCACCATCCGTTAACGACTACCGAGCCTCTACAAAAAGGCTAGAATAGGGTTAGAGATAGAGGTGATAGATTTTGCACATAGAGGGTTCCCTTATCTCTACCTTGAACATTCATTCAATCCCAGGTAGAGCTGTCAAAACGGGCCACCCCGGCCCGTTAGGCCCTAGCCTGCGCGGGCCAGGACTAAAAAGCTCACAGGGCCAAACAGCCCACATATTAACTAGCCCGCGCGGGCCAAAAAATCATATAACCCAACGGGTTAGGGCCAACCCGCGGGCCACATTAAAAAATATTCTGCACTTTTTTTTTTGTATTGGTCTTTACGTAATCAATTGTAATGATATTTTGCATGTTATATGATCCGATCGGATTTCATTTCAATTCAAGTTGAAATTTCAAACCGCTTTAATAATTCCAATGCCAAAAACCATGTTCAATCATATCAAAACCGATAGTTTCTGTTTCTCCACTAAGCTAAAATATGGATATAGCTGTGTCAAAAATAAATAGATCATGGCTTTCCTTCAAACTTTGTTTGCTACAGAACCAAATGAACTGCAATAATTTCCAAACTTTTTTCCACAGATAAAGTGATAAACAACACTTGTGCCATTTAGTTGCCAACTTCGATGCAAAGAGTCGAACAATATTTATCAAACCACAGCTGGCTTTACCAAATCAGCTCCACCTGAACCTGATTTTGGGAAAAAGATAAATCCACCTGAACCTGATTTTGGGAAACAAAGGAAGGTTTTGATTAAAAAAAGTTGACAAGCAAAAAGGCTCAACTTTGGAGACAAAGAAAACTATCTCTGTTTCCATGAAAGGTAAAAGGTAAAACTATCAAGAGTACTGTCGCCATTTAGTACATTTTTTTATCTGAATAAAGCATAGTGCATTTGTTAACAAGCAGCAAAGCTAAAGTACCAGCAAAGCTAAAGATGGAGGATTCAAATTTTCATAATACCAACTCTTCGTACCTCGCTAGTCTTTAATTTGAAGTTCTTGATGCCCCTTGGGATTCTGATGTTAGTGCTTCACGATGAGTAATTTTACAATCATCTTCATCTAAAACTCACAATCAATTGAAATGCAATCACTTAATTAGACAATCAATTCCAACATAACCAATCAATATTACATTTATGTATAAAAGACAATGAAAATTAACGCAAAGCGTTACCATTATGATTGAGAGCAAAGCCATGCAACCAATTCCTAGTGCAAATCAACATTTGAAGATTTTCAGGAAGAGTTGAACTTCTATACTTGTTAAGAACACGTCCACCAATACTAAAAGCAGATTCTGATGCCACTGTAGTAATCGGGATACTTAGCACATCTCGTGCCATAATACTAAGTGTCGGAAATCTACTTTCATTTATCTTCAAATAGTTAAGCACATCAAAATCTTCACCTTGACCAAATTTAACTTTTGGTTCATCCAAATAAAGATCTAATTCACTCTTACCAGCAGTATACATGCTCTCGCTCTCAAACATTTCAAACTCCTACAAAATATAATATATCAATTATCTAAATGAAATAATAATAAAGAAAATATTAAATTAGCATAAAAGAACTTCTTACCTTGATGTATAATTTTGATTTTTTGGACCTACTCCCTTCTCCATTTGACTTGTGCAAGATACTGGATTTATTGGATGAAAGAGAATGAGAAGAACTTGATCCTTGGAGATTGCTTGCATATTCTTCATAAAGCTTATTAATCTTACAACCAAGAATATGACGACCCAAATGTGAAGTTCCATAGCTACTTCCGGTCTTAGGATGCCTACCAACTACATATTCAGCAGCACAATAATTACATGCAGCCTTTTCAAAACCATCCTTGTCTGTATCAATCTTCGTAAAGTACTTCCAAACACTAGAGATTTCTTTTCTATTTATCCTAAAACTTTCAGACACTTCAAGTCGAGTTTCAGATTCAACTTCATCATCCATAACTGAAGTAAGGAATAAAATATTAGGTGTAAAGAAATTATGGAGAAGATAATATGTCTAGTAATCAAATCTTTGGACTTCCTTTTTAACCCTTTTTATTTCCGAAACTCTAAAAATGACTGAATACTGAGAAATCAGAAAACTAAATGCAGAATTATGAGTCAATGAACCAACAAAATATCAATAAAAATCCAATTCAACATGGTGGGTAATTAACAAGCGCATAAGTATTACTACATTGAAAACAAATGCTCCTGAAACTAACATAAGGCATCTCCAAAAACGTGATGAGACTTCAACATTGAAAATGAGATATAACAAAGAAATTGAGAAAAAGTTCCCTCAGTATAATAAACTAAAAGTATTAATCATCTGTTGTCAACATTAGCATGGTAAAGAAAGAGCATCATTGGGAACCTTTTTCTCCTTTACAAGCACAAAAATTGCTCTTAAATAGATTCATAACACATGAAGGAACTTTGGAGGTTAAGATAACGAAGTTAAATTTCAATAAACGGCCAAAGTTTCACAGTATTTAATATTAGATGTATTAATCTTACATGTTGCAGCGGATCTGCACTAACATAACAAAAAAAATGCACACGACAACAATGAATTGTAGTTCCACAGTAAAAAATTGTTGGGGGGGGGAGAGTGAAATTTGAGGGCATACCTTTCGAGCAAGCTTCTCCAACTTTTCTTCCTCAGCTTTCTACAATATTAAAAATCAGATTTTTTTTCTTATAGTTGAAAAAGAAGAGAGGCATAAAGCTCAAAACTAAAAATCCTAGAAAAGGACAGTTTTCTGTGAAACAATACTAACAAACTTTCAACAGTTTCCCTGTTGATCTTAAAGGTGGAAATTACCACCGGTTTGTGCTGTCATAAAATAATTTATGTGATGCTTTAGCATTTTGATCAAGCAAGGATTTCCCGCAACAATTAAAATAGTCATCAGGGGAAAATCAAATTAACCAAGGTATGAAATTGGGAAGTGTTTAAAATTAAAAGCAGATAAAAAAATTATCTTGGCCAGGACTAGATTTGAAAAAAGGATTCCCAAATCGACTCGTCCTGCCTTCACTTCTCAAAGCAAATAGGAGCTGACAAAATAAAGTTTTTTCTTCTGTTTGAGATGAAAATTAAATTAGTGTAAAATAAAGAATATACCTTATGTTGGTTAAGAATTTCACTATCCAGGCATTAATTGATGAATTTATATAACGATGAAATTTAAAATGTCTCACCTCAGTCACCTATATAGCATTTGTCGTCCTCAGGCGAAAAAGTGGTGAAGAGTATCTTAAAACACTCAAGAGTATCTTAAAGAAATTTTCCACAGCAGCAAGGGTGTCAAGCTTTTGAGGCCTGAAATATGATACCAAGTTTTACTCAACCAAGTCTTATAAAATCAATGGACTTCCGATATCTAAACCAAACACACATTAAGGCTAAAAACATGATACTTTTTAATATGTATATACCTTCTCTTGGAGAGAAAAGAATACTTGCAAACTAATCAAAAGTATATAATTGATCTATAAAAGTAATTTCTATAGAAAAAAGGGGGAAAATTGGAATGATCACAAAAAAGTGAGTCATGTGATGATAATCATAATACAATGTACTAGCACCCTTTCTAATGTCATTTGAGGTTGTCCTAGCCCGAATGATAACTGACAAGCAAATACAGAAAAATGGACAATATCATGGAACTTCCAAAAGGAAAATGTTAGAAATTTGGTGGCTTAGGTACTAATCATGTATTCTGAACCAACAAAGCTCAATATTGACCCATTGCAAAGCAAATACCAAACAAACCATGAACTATAAATTTAAGACATACTGAATCACTGATTAAATGTTTAATAATAAAAGGATAAAAGCATGCATGAAAGGAGCGCTTACAATGGAAAAGGTGCTTTGCAAGTGTTTCATTGAGCATATATTCTGCGACAAGAAACCTCTCATCATCTCCTTCACAACAACAACCTAGCAAATTTGTCAATCTTTGGTTACGAAGCTGACCAACTGTAACAGCTCGTTACGTACCGGTATTGTTAACATTAATTATGATATTAAGCTCAGTTACAATCACAGCCATTCATTTATAAAAAATGCGAATAAACTTTTTCCGATTATTACGCACATTTAAAACAATAAAAAGCGTAATAATTAAAAGCTGTGACCGTAACTGAAAACTCTTGCGGAATATTTATTTTAACTACTTTTACTTCTTACTTTACTTATAATAAGTTACTAAGGGGTTCCCATAAACCCACTTAGCCTATTACTCAATTTTACGCTCTTACCTCTTTGAACATGGTTCACTAATTAATTTTCTGCGAACTCATCGCTCACAACCAAACCTTCTTCTCAGTTGATAATTTTTTATTACTTAATTCCCTTTCTAATTAGCTATCACACGCTTCAATTGGAGCTCGTTTGCTCCGGCTATCGCCGTTTGAAGTTGGACAAGCAAAACAGCCAACCAACCCCAAAACAGCTCAAAGCCACTCACACTTCTCGAATTACTGCACACAATCCACTCATCCAATTGCTCTCAAATTTTTACCTACAAACTAGACATCGCAAAATTCATTTTGGTGTATCACACGCTCAATTTGACTGAGAGACGAAGCGGGAATCAAATTCCCAAAAACTGCCCAGAACAGCCCCTGCATCAGAGGTCCCTGGATAGTCCGAACTCAATAAATTCCACAGGGCTGCGTACAACCCAGAACTGGCTCATATTTTAACACCATATAGGGGACATCTCAAGATTCAAAATGGCGTATGGCACGTCCCTATCAGACATCTGTGGAGAGAGATATGCACTCCCGAAACTCGCCTAAAACATGCCAATTCTACAGAAATTTCGCCAGAGTTTCCTTTGTTTTTCCTAAAATCCCCAAATTTGTACAAGCTCATTTATGCCTCAAATGTACCTAATAATCACATAATAATACAATAATAATCCAATGGGTTGCACACACAAGGACCAACAACGCCTTGGGGCACTTACAACCCAATCCAGTTTATAGTTATTAGACACATAGCTCACTTTAATCATTCTTAAATAGTTGCAATCACTAACATCACTTTCATGCATTTTTTTCATCATACTTGTAATCATCATCTAAAATAGGCCTAAGGCCCTTCCATCATAACTTGTCATGCATCAAGGTACAATTACAATATTTGCTTTACAACTTACAACTTACAAATTAAACTTAATTACAATCTTCCAATATTACAACTTAAATACAAATAGTAAAATAAACTTCATGACATGACTACTAGACTTAGGCAAAATGGCACAAACAAATATGCTAATAAAGCTCATCCTACATACATATGAGATGTTCATGCCCTAAGTCTAGCCTAGGCCACACGGCCAACAAAATGCAAAATGCTAAGCACTCCACTGCTCACTCTGCAGGCCTCTTGCCCGCTGCTCCAGCTCCACTGCTACCTCCTGAAATAAATGCCCCGAGACGGGGTGAGATATACGAATATATCTCAGTAACCCAGAGGTTCTGGAGAAAACTCCGCCCAATGGTTCACTTCGATGCATATAAGTAGAATAAAACAACCACTTTGAAAACGGGATATAGCAAGGGATTTAGAGAAATTGGGGAATATCGGGATACAAAATACGACGATGCGGGATGGTAGCTACCAATACCACGCACGCCCTGGGCATATATAAGCCTATGGGTATCATCCAAGGTGTGTTCCAAGAACCACTACCATGATGCCCCAACCATCCATAACACCCGAGACATTCCTAGTGTGCTCCTATCCGGATCACACACCACGACCCTAGGTCAACTGGAACTCCCTCTCGGAGACCTATCCAGTGGAAGTCCGAAACTGCTCGAAGGCTAAAACTGTCTACTGGCCAAAGACTCGGTACATAAGTACCCACTGTGATAATGCATGCATGCTCATGTTGTTCTACACTACTCATATACACTTCCTACCGTTGCCATCAACTGGCAAGGTGGAAGAGAAAAAGGGAACAAGCCCCAGTACCAAGAGGTTACCTTAAGTTGTTCTTTCACTTAGCTCCGCAGCAGCTTATTCTCCGACTTGGTACACAACTGAATGCCTACACAGAGGACATTCCCAATCACTCAAAACTCAAACAATACATGATAATTCACAACTCTACATGCATTGATTCAATCACGTACCTCAATCCACTTGGTCCAGGACCAAGGGCAATCCACTGATTCACTGTTCAGGGTTCAAGTCGACATACGACAACCTATACAACCACGTACAACCATCAGTGTACGTCAAATTACGCCAAAACGCGAAAAACGCGAAATCCTCCCCATCCTCCCTTGATGGTTCAGCCATAGTAGTGTTAATTAGAGATTTATTTTTTTAAATTTTCTTTCTCATTTTATTACTCATCCTTAGGTTGCCATAAGACTAATTCAAGTGTCGATTCGTCGTTTTACGTCTTTTAACCACCGTTTTACCAAATAACTCACTCTAGGTTCACTTATGTCTTTAGACCCAATTTATTAATTTCCATTGATTCTTTCACTATCCATCCCTCACACAACCCATCTAATTACCATTTGATTATGCAACACATGATCCCTATAATTTTTCCAACTCAATTCCTCCACTTTCATAACATAACCGATTTACACCATTACACACATCCAAGGATTCCCATCTATTATTACAACTCCACACCTCAACCAATTACATTATATCATCATTCAATCATACAACAACTCATTATTAACATCACAACACATTTTCCAAAATTCCATGTCATGACCATAAAAAAAAATCCTAAGTTAAAAATCATCAATTTTCACTTAAAATTTTCATTGCATTTCTAGCTTTAATACATCATTCTAAGGCATTATCATCTAATACACATTTTTCCAATTGAGCTCCCTAACACAACACATCATCAAATCAAGCTTTAGGTTTCCAAAATTTCAATCACAATTAAACCATGTAAATGGGATGGAAACATACTCACAACAAAGGCTAGAAGCTACCCCAAGACTCCTCCAAGCAATGGAAGCTCAAATTACTCCACGAACCTCCATTTTTCCCAACAAATTCGAATCTGACTTTGGCCTATATCTCCCCAAATACGTGGTTTCAAGGCTCAAGAGTGGTACCAATGTGTTTAGAAGGTGATTTCCATTGAATTTCAACACAAAAATCAAGGGATTTGGTTGAGAAATGAAGGATTTATCAAGGAAGAAAATTTTGAACCTAAAATGGCTAAGGATAAGGGGCTGCACGGTTTTGGGCTGAAAGGAGGGGAGAGAAGGTGATGATGAATAGTGGTGATGAGGTGGAATAAGTGGATTTTAAGTGGGGTGGGTCTCACGCCACCTCACGTGATTTAAAACTCATCCGGATTTCTCTACGATTCCACTAAATGTCCGTAAATTCACAACCTATTTAGAAATTCTATTTTTTAACATTAACCATTCTCCTTTAATTATACTTGATTAGGTGAGTCCGGAGTTTTCCGGTCGTTCGGAGAAAAAACTGTTTTAAGCTATTGCGCGCGACGTTGGCAAGCTTCCCCAAAATGACTTAATTCCATCAAATTTTATCAAAAATCATATTTCCTAACTCAATAAACCATTTATAATTCATATTTGAAACCTAGAACTCAAAACTCAACTGGCACATTTTACGGTGCAATCGTACCGCTGTATTTTTACCCGCGAAAAACATTATTCACTGATTTTTCTGAAACTTGCCTATCCACTCAATTTTTTGTTCTGAATCCATTTCCAGGGTTATTTTTATCATCTGAGACCTTTTACTCAATTTTTATCTTCCTAGGGTTGCGTGTTGGCTAATTACCGTTTTGCCCTTTCTTTGTATTTTAGCCTAATCTTCAGGATTTTTCACTAATCCTTCACTTAATTACTCACTTAATATTTTAATATTTGATTTAGAAATGTGAGGTGTTATATTCACCCCACCTTTTATAATTTTGTCCGCAAAATTAACTCATGCTCGTCCGCTAACTCAGGATACAGCCGGAGAACCTCATCCTTCCGTTCCCAAGTAGCAACCTCAAGTGTGTATCTTTACCATTTTACTTTTATCATAAACATAGTCTCCTTTTCGTGATACTCATTATCCTTTGACCCTTCACAATTACTCGTCTCTCATGGTTCTGTGACCTTTTAATTCACAATACTTTAAACTTTCTCTGGTTTACCGTTTCACTTCCGCTGATTTTTAGGTAATAACATAACCATATTACAGATTTATTGGTATCAATTCACCTCATTCTCATCTCTATCTATCTTTCTGACCCATGGTCGTTCTCAAAAGCATCTAATCGTTTTCATACTAGGCTCTAACCGTTCTCATGCACATTCACTAGTTATTCCTGGAGTATTTCCAACTCATATGTTCTTTAGTACTTAACTCTTTTCGCTGTCCTCACTGTTTCAACCACCCCCAAATATACCAGTCCTTTCCATTACTGTTACTACTCTTATCATCTCGTTGTTTTCTTGGCTTTCACCCAAGCACATACTTTCTAGTTTCAAAGGCACTTTGTCGTGTCCTACAATTTCGACTCACATTAAATTCTATACTTATATACTTTATTTTTCCTTGTCACGTGTCTTCACCTCTTCTTAGGTACTCACAACTATATCTTCCTCTTTGTGATACGAAACTAACAATCCTCACAATAGTTTATGTTTCCGATTAACCATTTAAGGTCCTTTAACCACAAACACACTCCTGAATTTTTCCATCTACAACCTCATATTCATAATTTACGCTCACTGTTACTCTCTTTATTAACTTAACCATCTCAACTTTATCAACTCAGTCAGCTCAACTCCATACTTAGACCTCTCACAGTCTAAACACAACACTCATCAATGACCTCCACATCAAGGCCCCATGCTTAATATTTTCTCCCACTAACTATTTTCAACTTTCATTCCACTCCGATGTTGCAACTTAACCATATGTTCCACTTATTTATACTACTTTTTCGTAATCATCGTCATTTAATCCTGGATGTCAAACTCAAAACACTATCATCTTACAGTTTTACTAACCTCCACCAAACACCTTGGGACAAATCATTTTCCAAACCCATTTCACTACTAACTGATGGACCTTTAAAAATGCCATGTCTCTCACATGCAAGTCTCATCCTATAGGAATCTTTGAAACTTAATTATCAAGTCACATAAAACTAAATCCATCCTTGCCACTACTTATACAATTCCCCACCGATTGGTATATCAATCTCTCGGAATATTCAAAGCTACCACAAACACTCGGCCATACCTTATTAATACTTAACCAAAACAACATTAACATTGTGCATCTTCCACACACTTTCCACCATAAGTGGCATATGCGATTATATATATAACACTCCTCAATCCACTCTATCAGTACAACCAAGCTATCAACTTTTAGGCAACCGATCGCAATTCCAGTTTCCAACTATTACTACACATTCGTGCTTGATTCCATCACAGTTCACCTTTTATAAGGGCTTATAATTCACCATTTTAACCTGAACTCTTGATCATCACCAGCCTTCTTAGAAGGACACTTACTCCATCTGTCAACATTAAATCACACTATCATCTCCTTTATCATAAGGCGAGAATTCCAACACACTTACTACCTCACTTGGAGCTGATATTATTTCCTCGAACTTACTTTACACCCACAATAGTGCTTCACTATCACACTTCTAAATTCTTACGCACTATGCCTCACCTCTTATATCAAAATCTGACATATTATTGTTCATTTACAAATATCTGACCTCATATTTTGCATTAATCACATGGAAGAACTCTCTCAATACAGTGGGTAACAACATTCACAGGTTTAACCTCTCGAGCTCTTGTTGTCCTCAGGGCCCTAGATGTAATGACCCACCGATCAGAGAATCCACCCATATGATCCCTGCCGTAATAATAACTTACCACTAGCTATCCTTATTCTATTAGCATTCCCAACGTTTCTTATTTGTGCATTTATATAAATCAACTCAACTATACTAACAGTCACATCAATGCGGGATACTTCCTCGTCTCATATTACTCATATCAAATACTAATAGCCTCCGGGAACATAATCCGCACAGAGATAACTATACACTCCGGGCACATAGGCCGCACAGAGATATCCATAATATATATCCGTATCTAACGACAAGATGTGTTTTGTATAACCACATGAGGCTACCCTCATTATAGGAATAGTGGTATACTAAACATATTTCACATATGCATAATTCATTATGACTTCCTGGGTATGTTCCTTTTCACTAACCATGTAAACTTCTATTTCTATTGCACATTAGCTCTTCCACTAATCATGCAAATTTCAATTTCCATTGCACATTAGCTCTTACACTAATAATGCCATTTTTAAACTCAATAGCACATTAGCTCTTTCACTAATAATGCCATTTTCAAACTCAATAGCACATTAGCTCTTACACTAATCATGCCAATTCAACTCAATAGCACATTAGCTCTTACACTAATCATGTCAATTCAACTCAATAGCACATTAGCTCTTTCACTAATAATGCCATTTTCAAACTCAATAGCACATTAGCTCTTACACTAATCATGCTATTCTAAATGCTATTGCACATTAGCTCGTACACTAATCGTACAATCTCACATTAAATTGTACATTAGCTCTTTCACTAATCATACAATCTCTTCAGATACTTCCCATCATCGGGGATTTCATTCGGCCTCATTGTCCTTTTACAAAAAATTTAATAATTTACCTCAACACGAATAATTAGGCGCTCAGGCCATCACAAGGTGTACATACATATATATGTATACTGGCACTTAGGCCATCACTGGATTATCATCCGTTTATTCATCAGAGTAGGTATACTGGCCATCAGGCCATTAGGTATTATCAATGCATTACAACATCCACTAGTAGTTAGGCCATTTCAATTTACGATATTCATTCTTTGAGATTTCCATGAAACCTCCATCATGGATCAATCCTCTTATGCTTCATAACACCCGAACCTCTACAAAGTAGCCATTTCCAAGGAGAATTCCACACATTAACACACACATATAATCACATTTGTTTCCTTCATGGCATGTCTGTCAAGCTAGACCATTATTCCGTTACGGACAATCATACTCTCAATGAACCTTGTTCAATGCCATCCATGGCGATTCTCTCAACTTCTTCCTTATACATATAATACATAATTAATTCATCTCGCCTATGTTTAATCAACACTACCTCCTTATGGATTTAAATCCCATATTTCAATATATCTCCAATTAACACTTCACTAGCATAATAATTTCAAGTGGTCCAATTCTTTAGGATTAGACATCAAATATTCCTTTTATTTCTCTACATTAACCATCCTAATTTATTTAAGTGTACACCATCTATCAGGGACTTATAACTTCTAATCAAACGTAAGATATTCAAACTCATACCTAAGCATACCTGTTCACATTTTTCAATAATCCATCAGGTTCTAAGTCACTCACCTTAATGAAGTCTACTCGCCAAGTCCACCTGTACATAATTGTTTTACCATACTACACTTATACATAGAAATTTTACCGATACTATCTTCACATTATGACTCATCTCAATTACATATTTATTATTCACAGTACTACAAGGCTCGCCTCTCTTGTCCAGTACTCCCGCACCGCTACAACCACCTGAAACATAGCCTCATAACGCAGAGTGAGATATACGAATATATCTCAGTAATCCAAAGGTTCTGGAGGATCACTCCGCCCAATGGCTCACTCAGATGTAAAATACAATAATGAACTATAACCACAGAAATAACGATAGAGAGATAGAAAGAGAGAGAAAGAGGAAGAGAGAAATAGAAAGAGAGAAGTGATGAGGCATGTCTGGTCAGAAACAAAACCATGCACCCATCCGGCCCACTGGCCTACGACATATGGCATACGGGCTCTCAGCCAAGAATGTGTTTGTGGAACATCATTCAAGGCGCCCCAACTATAACTCCCGAGATATTCCTAGAGTGCTCCTCAACGGATAACATCTTTACGGCCCCAGGCCAACTGGAACTCCCTACGGAGGCCTCTCCAATGGAAGTCCCCTACGACATACGACAACTATCTACTGGCCAGAGATACAGTGCAACTCTATGTACACAATATCAACACATGCATGATAATGATATAATTACAATATTGAATCAAACAACTTCCAACCACTACCACCATGGGCATGGTGGAGCACACACGGTGATTAACCCCAGTACCAAGAAATTACCTTTTTGAAGCTCCCAAGCTAGGTAGCTTCAAATACAAGTTATCCCATAACTTACTTCAACCAAGAAATGCCTGCACAAAAGGTCATTTCCACAACACTCAGTACCACAAAGACCACTCAATTGGTCATACAATCAGTTATGCATAAAGTGATCCAATCACCTTGTAATTAACTACTACAACTAATCTACAACTCAATTTTTCGAACCTACAACAATCAATTTTCTCAAAATCATGTTCATCCTTCAAAATTTTCCTGAGTTAACAATTTTTTCCACATTAATTTTTATGGTCTCAAACATCATTAATCATCATTACAACTAATAAATAACAACGGAACCATGTCATTTGAACCCTCAAAACAGCCCCTTCAATGCACACCACCATGAACACAACTTAAATTTTCGATCTACACACCAAGCTCATCAAAGGTCACAAATGATCACCAAAGCTTCCTATGATGGATTTCCAAGCAACCAAGCGAGGAATGTGAGCTTTCTTCCTCAAAACACCATCTAGGTTGCTGACGTCAAGGGGAAAAGGCTCTCTCTGTGATGCTTTTTAAGGAAAATACTTAGATGAAAGTTAATCACAAGAGGATTTGGAACAACTTTGATGTTCACACTTTTCCCTCAAAGTTTCTTTAGAAGAAAGTAATTTTTCAAGCTTCAATCCCCCCCTCCACAAATGGCCTCCTCGATTTTGGCTGAAGAAGAAGCTGAAATGAGTTTGTCCAAGTGATTAAAACATGTGTTATTTAACTCACTTAAGTGAGGTGGGCCCTACAAGCGCCACCTCCACTTGAACTATTTTAAATCTCTCATTTAACTCACTCATATCCACTTAGTTCAATAACTATCCATTAAATGCAAAATTGAACATTCACCAAAGTCCTTTAATTTCCCTTGAGCAGATGAATCCAGAGTTTTCCAGTCATTCGATGAAACCACTATTTTAGCTTGATATGTGCATCGTTGGCACGTTTCTCCAAAAACCCTAATATTCATCAAATTTCATCAATAATTAAAATTCTTAGTCTTATGTATCTTTTCCAACTTATGTTCAAACCTAAAGCTCAAATTTCACTCGGCACATTTTTTGGTGCAACTGTACTGCTGTATTTTTACCCAGTAAAAACATTATTCATCAAATTTCCAGAAACTTGCCTAACCACTCAATTTTTCGTTCTGGATCTATTTTCAGGGTTATTTTTCCCATTTGAAACCTTATACTAACATTTTACTGCTTAGTGTTATGTGTTTGTCAAATTACTGTTTTACCCATTTTACGTTTTTTGACCCAGAACTCTGGATTTTTACTAATCCTATTCCTTAATCCTCTTTTAAATATAATTATATATTTTAAATCCACGAGGTGTTATAGTGGTCAAAGGTTCCCCTAGTGAAAAGACCAAAATACTCCTCATAAAGCCTATGTTATACATCACTTAAACTCCCAATAATTTCATTAATTAATCATTGTAACATCCAGTATGCATCCGATAATTTTATCATCAATTATGATATTAAGCGCAGTTACAATCACAACAGTTCATTTAAAAATACGGTACAACTTTTCCTTTTTAATAACGTATACAAAATCCTTACATTTATAAAACGTCTGTATTCAACATTTTTCAAAAAATATGATTGTAACTCAAACTATTGTGGAATCATAAAAACTATTGCTTAATATCATATAACGTATATTTAAAGTTGCTAGGTGGTTCTCATAAACCAACAAAGCACAAATATATCATTTGACATTTTACCTACTTGAGGTACATTCAGTTTTGTCAAAACTGCAGTTGAACTACTTGCCCATAAATTCCCATCTTTTGATATGTTGTTCTAGACTCTTCGTGATTTCCAACGAGTTATCACACGCCCCAATTGGAGTTCTACAACTCCAGATACGCTCGCCGTAAGTTGATTCCATAAAACTGTCAAAACTGCACAAATGGGTCAACTAACATCCTTCACTTCTTTTCAAACTTCAGTATTTTTACTTAGCTATTTTCCACCAAACTAGTAGACACCTCAAGCTCCAATTTGATATATCATATGCATAATTTGGGTAAGAAATGAGAGAGATATAAATTTTTCAAAAACGTATACATAATTTGTCAACTTCAGCATGAACATAAATAGTCTGTAATCAAACGAAGACTGAGAAGGTTCTACAACTCCAAATAACACCAAATTTTATTTATTTTTAGGTGACATCCTAAGCTTCAAAATAAGGTATGGTACGCCTTAACTGAACTGCTATGGAGAGAGTTATGGTCTCTCAAAGTTAAGTTAAAATCTCACTGTTTTTCTAAAAATTTCAACATAGTCTCCTTTGTTTTTACAACTTTTTTCCACTCTATACAAGTATGTTCCAATACTCAAAAAGGGTACCTAATTGCCCAAAAGGGTGATATCCAAAGGATCAACATACCTTAGTACACTTACAACCCACAATATCCATCAATTTATACTGTGTCCCTTTATTTAAATTACATTTTCATCTCACATTATCAATTCCTCTCATTACTTTTTCATACACAATGCCCATTTATCAACCATTATTATTATTATACATCATCAATATCTAAAATAAGCTTAAAGCCCCTCCATCACATACATCAACATTTACATATTCAAGGTTATCTAATAATACAGTTACATTTACATCAACTATCAAATTTAACTATTACATAATCAACATAATATCAAATGACTTAAACACAAAAGTATGAACAACTCTAAGCATGTCCACAACATCTCATAGAAGACCAGTGTTAATGCACTAAGTCAATGATACAAAATAAGCAACTACCATGTGCATCAAAATAATATCTCAAAATGCCAAGTAAATCCTCATGTACTCCTATGTACATGTCAAACTGCTCCATATGCTCGTATCCACACTAAGTAGGCTTCTTGCACATTGCTCCTCCAGCAGCACTAGTGGTACCTGAAAAGATAGACTCATAACGCGGGGTGAGATTTGACAATCTCAGTAAACCATGGGTCCTGCAGGGTCACTCCGCCCAATGGCTCACTCAATGTGCATGCAATGATAACAAATGTACAACATAACATACAAAATCACAACAATCACTGAGCAAAATATCATGAACATCCAAACAAGGATATTATATAAAAACCCCATTCATAACTCCCGAGACACTCCTAGTATTGTTCCCAAAATGAAGACATCACTATGGAAAAACCCGGCTGGAACTCCCTACGGAGACCTATCCAGCGGAAGTCCCCACAAATCTATCTATTGGCCAGAGATACAGGTATATCAAAACATATACCAAACAACATGCCAAATTGCATGTCAAACATCAGGTACAAATGTATGATCATACCCTATCACACATTATCAAAGATCAAAAATCCAACCATGGTGAAGCATACAAAAGGACTAACTCCAGGACACATAGAAGTTTACATGTAAAAAGTTCCACAAGCAAGCTCATAAACCAACAGAGAGAAGTTTCCAAAGCTTATCCTCCAAGATTGGATCAAAGAGAGTCAACCTACAATGATCAAGCCATAATATGATCACTCACATGGTTGAGAATACATGAGCAAACACAAATAATAACTCTCAGAAAAATCCTAGCTCATGACCATTAAGTCCAAAAGTCTAACCACTTGTGTTTTAATCCAAACTAACCAATCTCATTACTTCACAAGCATCTCACACACCATGATACATCACAATTACACTCCATTATAATTAACCACAATTCCACTCATTTTTAAAGCCATAATTTTTAAAGCCATAAGGTCAAGGTGTAACAGCCCGTTGTACACTGGTATTGTTAACATTAATTATGATATTAGGCGCAGTTACAATCACAACAGTTCATTTAAAAAAAAAATGAGAGTAAACTTTTTTCTTTTCATTACGTAAGCATTTAAATCAATAATAAAACGTAATGAGTAAAATTTGTGATCATAACTAAAAACTAAACGCAGAATAATTAAAATAATTGCCTACCTATCATATAATGCTTCTCTCAAGTCACTAAGGGGGCGTTTGGTTCAGGAAATTTTTTTGGAATAGTAGGGAAATGAGATAGATAGAGAAATGATTGGAAAGATAGATAAAGTGAGATAGGTAGAAAAATGTAAAAAAAAGTTGTTTGGTGGAGAAAAACTTTACTGGGAAAATTAGGTAACTTTATGAAATCAACAGTGCATTAAAAGTTAGATAACTGATTTTCCAAAAAATCTCACCTTCAAATTGGGTTTCTAAACAGTGCGGATATCTATGTTTCTCATAAATCCAGACAAATTGGATAGATGGGTTTTTGGTAAAAATGTTGAAACAAACATGGTGTTTCTAAAAGCCTCACTTGAGAAAGATAGATATCCGTTGAAAAGCTCCCAACCAAACACCACCTACGGGGTTTCCATAAACCCACTTAGCATAAATCTCACTTTTACGGATTTTACATAACTGAACATGGTTTAGTAATATGGATATTGCGAGAGATCTGCATGCTACGAACCTCCCATATTTTAGTATGTTATTCCAAACTTAATTATATTTCCAACAAGCTATCACACGCTCCATAAAGTTCTTGTTTGCTTCGGTTATCACCGTCTGAAGTTGGACAAGTAAAGCTGCCAGCCAACCTCAAACAGGACACCAAACAGCCTCTACTCTTTTAGCGATTCTAGACAAAATACTCCAAAAATTTCTCTCAAAATTTTATACAGTAAACTAGACACCTCAAGCTTCAATTTTACATATAATGGGCCTATTTTGACTAAGAATTGAGGGAGAAATAATTTTCCCAAATCATGGTATCCGACAGCCCCTGCAACAAGGCATTCTGGACAGTCCCTATTCAAACGTCTCCACAGGTCTGCGTACAATGGCTACCAAATTTTGACATAGTTGACATCTCAAGCTTTAAAAAGGTGTATGGAACACCCCTATTGGACTTCTGTGGAGGGAGATATGCTCTCCCAAAGTTCAACCAAAATCTTCCATTTTCTAGAAAATTCGATGACATCTCCTTTGTTTATTCAACCTACCCCACTTTATCAAAAGTATGTTATTATCCTCAAATGGTACCTAATAGACATGGGTGGCACTCAAGGACCAATCATTCCTTAGTGCGCTTACAACCCACAACAATTTATATCAATTTACATCTCATTACTTACATTTCAAAACTTAAACATATTTCAATCACATTAATCCAATTGCATACCTTCTTTCCACATACACATAATCATCAACTAAAATAGGCCTATTGCCCTTTCGTCATACATCATCCTTCAATATTACACAAGGTCCAATATTTACAAATTACAATTCTCCAAAATAAAAAGCATGAATATAATCAATTCCTCCAAATACAACATGGTAACTCATCAACTAAACTTAGACAAAATATGGCATGAACAAAGATGACAATATACAGAATCCTAACTTAACATACAATGTTCATGCCCTAAGTCTAGCATATGCCACAAAGGCCTCAAAATGCAAAAAGGTGCATAAATCTCCAATGCTCATCCTATGGGCCTCTTGCCCACGGCTCCTGTCCCACTGCTACTACCTGAAATAAATGCCCCAACATGGGGTGAGATTTACGAATATATCTCAATAACCCAGAGGTTCTGGAGATTACTCCGCCCAATGGCTCACTCAGATGTAAAACAATAATATATTACAACAATCAAAGAGGGATAAAACAAGGGATTTAGTGAAGTAGGGATGCATAGGGAGTAAAAATACGATGAAGCTGGAATAGTCGATGCCAAAGCCACGCAACATCTGGCCTGTTGGCCTCGGCATATAGCCTACGAGTTCTGATCCAAGGAAGTGTTCCCAGAACATCAACCAAGAAACCCTCCATCCATATACAACCGAGACATTCCTAGAGTGCTCCTCAACGGATGACACTCCATGACCCCATGTCAACTAGAACTCCTCACAGAGACCTATCCAGTGGAAGTCCGTAACGTCCGGAGGTAACAATCTACTGGTCAGAGACACGGTACATCCTTTGTACCCACCATACATACATATATGCATGATCATGTTATAACATATTATCAACATACACCTCCAACCACTACCCCTAAGGGGTATAGTGGAGCACACACGGGGACTAACCCCAGTACCAAGGGATTACTTAATGAAAGCTCCCTCTCTAGGTAGCTCTAATTCAATATACCATCGAGCTTGTTCCAACAAGAAATGCCTACACATAGGTCATTCCCATTTCAATTATCATCAAATAAGAACATATACATGATTATTCAAGTACTCATGCATTTTTACATAATCACTTACCACAATCCTTTTGGTCAAGGACCAAAGGCAACCCACCAAGCTCACTGTTTCAAGTTCACGTCCGTGGGAGGCAACCTACAATGATCACACAAGGATCATAGACACAAGGTGCAACCAATCAAAATCCAAGCACCACAATCCCCCCCCCCCCCCTCAATGCATAGGTTCAGCCAAATGGCCTATAAATATCAATCCATGTTCTTAATTTTATTTCAAGGTTCTACTAGCTTCCAAGGCTTACCACAACACCAATTCATGTCCTCAACTTCATTCAATCCCATCACAACACCATTTTCCTTAATTTACCTCATTATGGCCGAAATTCACACACACACATCTAATTATTTTTCTTCCAATTTAACTACATCAAACCAACACACATCCTATTTAAACTTTGCTCCAAGTCTCAAAATGCCAATTGTATGAATTTTACATCATCCAACCTTATAATCCCTCACATGGCCAAATTCAAGGAGTGTAACACCCCGTGTATGCTCGGGATATTAACATTACATCGTCTTAAGCGGTGCTTAATTAAAAATGCGGAATATTCTTTTTCTTTTCAATTATGACGTCATTATCAATTACCAACTTGATTACTTAATCAATTTCATAAAATATCGTCTGTATGTAAATTGCAATAAGACATCTACTGAAGTACCTCAATATATAGATAAAGTGTGTATCTAAATCACGTCATTACATCAAGTAATCCGGACAATATCCTGATACATTATTACAACTTCAAAGGACTCAAGACATAAACAAGACATAACAATACTATGTGTCATGGACAATCCCCATGCTCACCCAATAAACATAGTAAACAACAAGTCTCAACATAAAACTCCAAAACCTAAACTGAAGCTATAAGCATAAAAGCAGCATGCAAATCCAGCATCCAATCATGGCAGCATAACATAACAGCAATCTAACTCAGCTCCGGTATCCTGCCGCCTGAGGTCTCAACATTACCTGACCCTGAAATAAGCATTCCCCAAACGTGGGGTGAGATCTGTAAACTAGAAATCTCAATAAGACAAGGGGTCCACCAGGATCTTCCACCCCAAGCTCATTTACATGTGCAATATAAGTTCAAAAGCATTTATATATCATTATCAGTTCCAAAACTATGTAGTGCAACAGATATCTATGGCATGTGTGTTTATCACTATCTACTGGCCAGAGAAATGTAGGAATACGTCTATTCCCTACATGTAGTACAAGGAACACCACTTGCACCTCACCCACAGCTTCACCCTCTTGTCTGTTCTACATACTCAGGCTTACCGTATAGGTGGAACACCTCCATGCATATCAACAAGGCACTAACATACAATAGCTCAACAGCATTTCCAAAACATCAAAAGCATGTAACACAGCATGCATATAACCATATCCCCATGGGACATGGTGGAACCACAACATGGCTAAACCGAGGACACGAAAGCTTACCTCTAAGCTAGCTATCCAATGCCACAAGCTCAAAGTCCAATCACAGCAGATCACAATCTGATATGGACCAAATATAAATCAATAACATGTACCACATGCATACAAATTAAAGACAACGCCTTTTAATTATGTTTTCAAGTCTTAAAGCTTCTAACAAAGCCACAAGCCCTTAATCCCATGATTCTGGCTTAGACCAATACATACAGAAGTTCAACTTCATCAAACTAGGGTCCACAAACCCCCAATAGCCTACTGTACACACAGCACAGCAACTGTTCTGCGAAATCCCAGAATATCCGGATATTACTCGGGACCATATCCGGATATGCAATATCCGGATATTATCACTGTCCATATCCGGATATGCAATATCCGGATATACAGATTCACATATCCGGATATCCAATATCCAGATATCCCAAAACCACATATCCAGATATCTGTTCGACAAATATTCGGATATTTCACGATAGAATGCAGTTTCTGCATTTTCGTGAAGATATCCCTTAAAGGTTCCCTTTTTACCGATTTTAAACACTTAATCATGCATTTCTAGGCGTGTTCAACATTACCCAACAACAAGTTATCATCTTTTAGTCATTAGATGCATCAAGGTACCATTTTTAAGCCTTAAAACTCAAGTTAAAGGTTGGTACAACATACCAAGGCTCAAAACTCAGAATGGAGATGCTCTTGGAGCTCAACACAGCCCCTCAAGTCTGACTCAAGGAAGATGCACGAAAATGGCTTCACAAAGGTTGGTTCTTTAACACAAAGGTCACCACTTGGACCTCCAAAAACCAAAACCAAGCTTCTCTCAACCCAAAACCAACAAGTCAGCAACCAAACCTCCCTCACACAGACTTCACAACTCAGAAACAACACCACAAACCCCTTCCCAAAGGTGACTCTCCCTCACACAAGTGTTTAAGAAGAAGAAACCACAAAGAACAAGGAAGAAATGGCTCCAAGACTCTCAAGGAAGAAGAACACAGCAATGGAACAATGCCAAGGTGCACTCAGCCACCAAGTCACGTATAGAATTCTGATCCTAGGGTTTTGTGCCCATAATGGGAGTATTTATAGCGCAAACACACTTAAACACACAGTATTAACTTTAATTGCTACGCTTAGCATTTTAATCCCAAACTTTGGATTATGAAACTACATAATTTTATAAGATTTATCATATTTTTCTTATATTTTTCTGAGCACCTTTCTGGTACGCGCTTTTCAAAGCCAGTACCGATTTCTAGCACCAGTTCTCATTATTTGGACTTGAAACTCGTTTTACAAGTCTTACATATTATTCTAGTAATTATCATGCACTTACTTTAATTTTCCGGGATACTTTTTCGGCACGCGTTTATACCGACTAGCAGAACCGGTATCTGCACTTTTATTCCGAAAAGCGACTTTCAGCATTCTTAATCACTTATTATGATTATTAAGCCTCATAAATAATTATTAGGGTCAATTATGGAATCATTTCCTATTTTTGCATAATTAATTAATTAAATACCTTAATTAACGGTGCGGGTTCTTACATTCACCCCACCTTTTTAGGATTTTGACCTCAAAATCAGAAATATATCTGGTCGAAACTCGGGGTACTGCCGGGGAAGCTCGTCCTCACGCTCCCAAGTACACTCTTCAGGAGTTCTTCCGGTCCACTGCACCTTGACCATCAGAATGATCTTGCTCCTCAGCTGTTTCTCGCCACGATCGAGAATTCTGAGTGGTCCGACGAGAGTCTTTAGGTTCTCCCGAACCTCCACATCATCTGGTTGCACCACATGCGACGAATCTGCTATGTACTTCCGAAGCTGAGACACGTGAAACACGTCGTGGATGTTAGCCAGGTTCGGAGGCAAGGCAAGCCGGTAGGCAACAGGTCTTACTCTACCAAGGATCTGGTATGACCCAATATATCGCGGGCTCAGCTTCCTCACTCCAAGTGCCCGACCTACACCGGTGACAGGTGAAAGTATCACAAACACGTGCTCACCCTCACTGAACTCTAGCGAACGATGCTTGATATCATAATAGCTCTTCTGGCGATTCTGCACCTGCTTCAACTTTTCACGGATCATCTGGATCTGCAAGGTGGTATCTTGGACAAAATCCAAGCCAAAAAGCTCCTTGTCCCCAACCTCAGACCAACAAGTAGGAGTCCGACACCTCCTACCATACAGTGCTTCGTAGGGCGCCATGCCCAGGCTAGCATGAAAGCTGTTGTTGTAAGACAACTCAACCAACGGAAGGTACCTATCCCATGTCGAGCCCTGCTCCAACGTGCAAGCTCGCAACATGTCCTCCAAGGTCTGGATGGTCCTCTCAGTCTGTTCATCAGTCTGAGGGTGATAGGTGGTACTCAATCTCAACTGCGTACCAAAAGCCTCCTGCAGCGCCTCCCAGAATCGAGATGTGAACTTCGGGTCCCTATCACTAATGATACTCTCGGGCGCCCCGTGAAGACTCACAATCTCGCGGACATAAAGCTTGGCCAACTGCTCTATAGTGAAGCTCACCTTCACTGGGAGAAAATGGGCAGACTTCGTCAGTCTGTCCACAACGACCCAAATAGAGTCACAACCCGCCTGAGTCTTCGGCAATCCCACCACGAAGTTCATTGAAATACCTTCCCACTTCCATTGTGGTACTTCAAGAGGTTGAAGTTCACCAGACGGTCTCTGATGCTCAATCTTCACCTTCTGGCAAACCAAACACTTGGACACAGAGATAGCAACATCTTTCTTCATGCCCGGCCACCAGAAGTTCTTCTTCAAGTCTTGATACATCTTAGTAGCACCAGGGTGGATAGAAAACTGACCCTTATGGCCTTCTGCCATAACCTCCTCTGTCAACGAGCCTCGAGGAACTACAATCCTCTGCTGAAACAAAAGCAATCCATCATCATTCCAAGACACACCGTCTTGGTTCTTCACATAATCCAGACACTCTCTCTGAACTTGTGCCTCTTTAATCTTTTCAAGCAGCTCGTTCACAACATCAGATGCTTCCAATCCGAGAAGTACACTCTCACACGGAGCGGTCACTGCCAAGTTGCGGAACTTCTCAACCACATCGAAGTTACCAAGTAACAAACTGGATGAACTACTAGATTTCCGACTCAAAGCATCAGCTACCACATTGGCCTTGCCAGGATGATACCTTAGCTCGAAGTCGTAGTCCTTTATGAACTCCATCCATCTCCTCTGCCTCATGTTCAACTCCTTCTGGTCGAACAGGTACTTCAAACTCTTGTCGTCACTGAACACCACAAACCTCAAACCAAAAAGATAATGCCTCCAAATCTTGAAAGCAAACACAATAGCAGCCAACTCCAAGTCATGAGTAGGGTAGTTCTCCTCATGAGGTTTCAACTGGCTCGAAGCATAGGCGATCACTTTGCCCAACTGCATTAACACACAACCTAGCCCCTTCCCGGAGGCGTCGGTGTAAAGCTCAATCTCAAGCGTAGGATCAGGAAGGACCAACACAGGAGCAGTAGCCAGTCTCTCCTTCAACTCCTGAAAACAGACCTCACACTCGTGAGTCCACACAAATGGAGTCTCCTTCCGAGTAAGGCGAGTCAATGGCAAAACCATGGTGGAGAATCCCTTGATGAACCTCCGATAGTAACCTGCCAAACCCAGAAAGCTCCTCACTTCCATAACTGTCTTGGGTCTCTCCCAATCCAGCACGGCCTCAATCTTGTTCGGATCCACTGCAACTCCCTCAGCAGAAATAACATGCCCAAGGAACTTCACAGACTTGAGCCAGAACTCACATTTGGAAGGCTTCGCATACAGCTTCTTCTCCTTTAGCACTTGCAGAACAGTTCTCAAATGCCCTACATGCTCGTCCTCCGTCTTGGAGTAAATCAAAATGTCGTCAATGAAGACGATCACAAACTGATCCAGGTACAGATGGAAAATCCTGTTCATGTAATCCATGAACACAGCGGGTGCATTGGTGAGACCGAACGGAATCACCAAGTACTCAAAATGACCATATCTCGAGCGAAATGCGGTCTTCGGGACATCCTCCGGCTTCACCCGAATCTGATGGTATCCGGACCGGAGATCAATCTTGGAATACACACAAGCACCCCTGAGCTGATCCAACAGATCATCAATCTGAGGAAGGGGATACTTGTTCTTGATTGTCACCTTGTTCAGCTGCCTGTAGTCGGTGCACAATCGCATTGTCCCGTCCTTCTTCACAAAGATAATCGGTGCTCCCCAAGGAGACACACTCGGTCTAATGAAATCTTTCGCTGAAAGATCCTCAATATGCTTCTTTAGCTCTGCCAACTCCGGTGGCGACATCCGGTATGGAGCTAAAGAAATCGGCCCCACACCAGGCAACAGATCTATGGAGAACTCTATCTCCCTCTGTGGCAGAAACTCAGGAATCTCCTCAGGAAACACCTCGAGGAACTCCCTCACCACAGGAATGCCAGTGATATCCTCCTGTGTACCACTCACCAAACCTCCCAACAAGACATATCCAAATGCCCCTGCTCTCAAGGCTCTCCTAGCCTGCAGCAACGAAATGTACGACGAGGAACTGGCTGTGGAATCACACGGAGACAACACTACACGCTTGGCACAACAGTCAATCATAACACAATTTCAGGACAGCCAATCCATGCCCAGAATAACCTCCAAGTTGGCCATCGGCAACCTTATCAGATCTACCGAGAACTCACGGCCATCCCACTAAAACGCCACACCGCGATGAACAGTGGTAGCATCACATCTTTCTCCGGTGGCGGTAGTCACCCGCATCGGTGGAGAAAGCACATCACTGGGCAACTCAAGCCCCACAGCAATCGGGGTAGCAACAAAAGAATGTGTAGCCCAGAGTCAAACAACACATCAACAGCTGATGAACCAATCGTAACAGTACCTCTGACAAGGTTCGGAGCTCGATCCAACTGCTGACGATCCAGAGTATAAACTCTCCCAGAAGATGGTGGCACTATCGGTGCCGAAGTAGGTGGAAGGGGAACCATCTGAAGTGGCACTGCCTGCACTGCAGTAGCCCTCGCCGTCGCCGACGGACAGTCTCTGGAGAAGTGGCCCTCCTTGCCACACTGAAAACAAATCAACTGGCCGGTAGAACACGGCCCAAAATGAGTCTTCCCGCATCCCGAACACCTGGGAGCAGGAGGTCTCGCTGCACTCCCCTGAACAGAAGTTTTCTTGAACTGACTCGGCGCCTGCCGAGCTGCCAACTGTTTACCCTTGCCCTTGTTCCCAAACCTCCTGTCTCGCCAAGAAGTGGAACTACCAGCTGCAACCTTCGTCGCCTCAGCAACCTTGGCCTTCTTGGCCTTACTCGAGCTGTAGTAGTCTTCAATATCACGACACTGCTGAACCAGTGTCCCAAAATCTCTAGAAGCAGAACCAGCTAGGTGGCCATTCCTCATCTCCTCCAACATGACTCTAAACATCGTCATGTTCGCCAGACGGTTGGCCTCCAACGCGTCCTCAGTGGCCTTCCTGTTTGCCTCTCTGACGGCGTCCAACATGGCCTGGTTTGCCATTCTCATGGCCTCCTGGTCGGCTAGTCGGGCCGCCTGCATCTCAGCCAATGCAGCCAGGACAGGATCGGGCCGATCCTCCAAAGTCTCGCGGTTTCTCCCGGGTCTTACCATGATTCTGCACAAGTTACACAAATTATGAGTTGATCAGGCCCACGCAATGTGGTCACATATGCATTATCGTAATAATACTCGACGGAGCAAACACACAAAACAGACACAACCAAACATCCTAATCATTGCAATACATACGGGCTTTTCCCTTGAACCGTTGCTCTGATACCATAAAATGTAACACCCTGTGTATACTCGGGATATTAACATTACATCGTATTAAGCGGTGCTTAATTAAAAATGCGGAATATTCTTTTTCTTTTCAATTATGACGTCATTATCAATTACCAACTTGATTACTTAATCAATTTCATAAAATATCGCCTGTATGTAAATTGCAATAAGATATCTACTAAAGTACCTCAATATATAGATAAAGTGTGTATCTAAATCACGGCATTACATCAAGTAATCCGGACAATATCCTGATACATTATTACAACTTCAAAGGACTCAAGACATAAACAAGACATAACAATACTATGTGTCATGGACAATCCCTATGCTCACCCAATAAACATAGTAAACAACAAGTCTCAACATAAAACTCCAAAACCTAAACTGAAGCTATAAGCATAAAAGCAGCATGCAAATCCAGCATCCAATCATGGCAGCATAATATAACAGCAATCTAACTCAGCTCCGGTATCCTGCCAGAGAAATGTACTAGCCAGAGAAATGTAGGAATACATCTATTCCCTCCATGTAGTACAAGGAACACCGCTTGCACCTCACCCACAGCCTCACCCTCTTGTATGTTCTACATACTCAGGCTTACCGTATAGGTAGAACACCTCCATGCATATCACCAAGGCACTAACATACAATAGCTCAACAGCATTTCCAAAACATCAAAAGCATGTAACACAACATGCATATAACCATATCCCCATGGGACATGGTGGAACCACAACATGGCTAAACCGAGGACACGAAAGCTTACCTCTAAGCTAGCTATCCAATGCCACAAGCTCAAAGTCCAATCACAGCAGATCACAATCTGATATGGACCAAATATAAATCAATAACATGTACCACATGCATACAAATTAAAGACAACGCCTTTTAATTATGTTTTCAAGTCTTAAAGCTTCTAACAAAGCCACAAGCCCTTAATCCCATGATTCTGGCTTAGACCAATACATACAGAAGTTCAACTTCATCAAACTAGGGTCCACAAACCCCCAATAGCCTACTGTACACACAGCACAGCTACTGTTCTGCGAAATCCCAGAATATCCGGATATTACTCGGGACCATATCCGGATATGCAATATCCGGATATCTCACTGTCCATATCCGGATATGCAATATCCGGATATACAGATTCACATATCCGGATATCCAATATCCAGATATCCCAAAACCACATATCCGGATATCTGTTCGACAAATATCCGGATATTTCACGATAGAATGCAGTTTCTGCATTTTCGTGAAGATATCCCTTAAAGGTTCCTTTTTTACCGATTTTAAACACCTAATCATGCATTTCTAGGCGTGTTCAACATTACCCAACAACAAGTTATCATCTTTTAGTCATTAGATGCATCAAGGTACCATTTTTAAGCCTTAAAACTCAAGTTAAAGGTTGGTACAACATACCAAGGCTCAAAACTCAGAATGGAGATGCTCTTGGAGCTCAACACAGCCCCTCAAGTCTGACTCAAGGAAGATGCACGAAAATGGCTTCACAAAGGTTGGTTCTTTAACACAAAGGTCACCACTTGGACCTCCAAAAACCAAAACCAAGCTTCTCTCAACCCAAAACCAACAAGTCAGCAACCAAACCTCCCTCACACAGACTTCACAACTCAGAAACAACACCACAAACCCCTTCCCAAAGGTGACTCTCCCTCACACAAGTGTTTAAGAAGAAGAAACCACAAAGAACAAGGAAGAAATGGCTCCAAGACTCTCAAGGAAGAAGAACACAGCAATGGAACAGTGCCAAGGTGCACTCAGCCACCAAGTCACGTATAGAATTCTGATCCTAGGGTTTTGTGCCCATAATGGGAGTATTTATAGCCCAAACACACTTAAACACACAGTATTAACTTTAATTGCTAAGCTTAGCATTTTAATCCCAAACTTTGGATTATGAAACTACATAATTTTCTAAGATTTATCATATTTTTCTTATATTTTTCTGAGCACCTTTTCGGTACGCGCTATTCAAAGCCAGTACTGGTTTCTAGCACCAGTTCTCATTATTTGGACTTGAAAATCGTTTTACAAGTCCTAAATATTATTCTAGTAATTATCATGCACTTACTTTAATTTTCCGGGATACTTTTTCGGCACGCATTTATACCGACTAGCAGAATCGGTATCTGCACTTTTCTTCCGAAAAGCGACTTTCAGCATTCTTAATCACTTATTATGATTATTAAGCCTCATAAATAATTGTTTGGATCAATTATGGAATCATATCCTATTTTTGCATAATTAATTAATTAAATATCTTAATTAACGGTGCAGGTTCTTACAAGGAGCATGCATACCAAAGGATTTCTAATTCATTTCAACACTTACACACATCATACAATCCTATAATTATCACATACAAATACTCCATAACTCAGTCACACAATCCCACAACATATCCATTTCAAAATGTCATCCATACCACCATCAAAATTGCCTAAGTTACCAACATTTTTCACCAATAATTTTTATGAGTTCAATCACTATAAAACATCATTCTAGCCACTTTTATCTAATGCACATTTTCCATTTGAGCTCTCTAACCATATCAATCCAAGCATGCAAGCCTTAGGTCTTCAAATTTAAATCCAATGAATCAACCAATGAAATGTGTTGAAACTTACCCACAATCAGGCGTGGGACTCCTTCAAGTGATATCCAAGCATTGGCTTGATCAAACAACCCAAGAACACCAAATCTCCTCACTTGGCCGCGGACTTGGGTGTGGTTTTTCTCCAAACTTAGTGAGTTTCAAGCGTTGAAACTACCATGGTTGAGTTTAGGAGGTTGTTTACTTAAAGTTTGATGTAGTGCAAGTTTTATTTTGGTGGAGGAATGGTGGAGTTTGGTGGAGGATAAGCTTTGAACTCAAACTTGCACATGGAAGGCGGGGAGGCCGCGGCTAGGAGAGAGAGAACGGGAGGAAGAGGATGGTGCAATAGTGATTTGGCCATGTGGCACAAGTCACTTAAGTGGGGTGGGTCCCACCGCCACCTCACGCGATTCAAATTAATTCAAATCTTTCGCTTAATCAACTAAACGTCCATTACTTCCTAGACTATTTAGAAACTCTAATTTTTAACATTAACCATTGTCCTTTAATTGTCCTTGATCAGATGAATCCGGAGTTTTTCGATCATTCGAAGAAATCGTAGTTTTAAGCTGTTATGCGTGTTGTGGGTACGCTTCCCCACAAACCCTATTTCAATCAATTTTCACCAGAAATCATAATTCCTAGTCCTATGTACCATTTATAACTTATTTCCAAACTTAGAGCTCAAAATTCATTCGGCACGCTTTACGGTGAACCTGTACTGCGATATTTTGACCCCGGTAAAAAACACTATTCATCATTTTTGCAGAAACTTTCCTAACCACTTAATTTTTCATTCTGAGTCCATTTCCAGGGTTAGTTTTTACATTTGAAACCTTCTACTCAATTTTCCTTTCCTAGGGTTATGTGTTTGGCGAATTATCGTTTTACCCTTCTATGTATTTTGACCCAGAACTCAAGATTTTCACTATTCCTACCCCTTAATCCCATATTTTAAATATAATAATATGATTTAGAATTACGAGGTGTTATAGTTATCTTAAAGACTCAAAGAAAGATT
Source organism: Gastrolobium bilobum (assembly GCF_033153095.1). Classification (NCBI taxonomy): domain Eukaryota; kingdom Viridiplantae; phylum Streptophyta; class Magnoliopsida; order Fabales; family Fabaceae; genus Gastrolobium; species Gastrolobium bilobum. The sequence continues at coordinate 34,179 of NW_026897694.1, read as the reverse complement.
TTTCATGAATTTAACCATTCCAATTATAGTTTAACCACATCAACCAAATCACCAATATATTCAAACAATCTCCATCAAGCCACAACACAATTTACATCATTATTCTCTACAAATCCCAATATGGCTGAATGTATTCATCAAGGGAATCAAAGGATTTTTTAACCAATTCACATATTTAAAACACTTATTAAACTTCATAATTTATGATTCAAACAACCACCAATCAATTACATAATCCACCAAAGACTTCCTTCACAAATCATCAATTTTTCATGCTTGAAAATTTGTCTAATTGTTGACACCAAAATCACTTAAATTTTTATTAGATTTCTACCGATTATTTATCCATACGAACAATAAATTCCAAAGGAACCTAGCAATAAAATTTCTCTAACTATACCCACCAACATCACACATGCTTTATGTCCAAAATTTTGATCTATAAGAAATATTAAGTGAAATTGAGAAATCTTACCACCAATGAGTTCCTAGGCTTCAAGAGAGTAATATACAAGCTTCCAAGCAACAAAAATCAACAACAATGACTACTTTCACACCAAGAAATTGTCACCTTCAAGCTCCTTGATCTCCTCACTCACTCACTCACTTTCTCAAGGATTTCATTTAGAGTGTTTGATCACCAAGTGATTCCGGGTATTTTTCATGTTGTAACTTTCTTGATTCGGTGTCAAAATAAAAAGTTTCAAAACTAAGCTATCCTGCCATGGAGGTTTCAGCCAAGGGAGCTTAAGGAGGAAGAAGATGAGCCAAATTGACTAATTACAAGAGTATATAAAGCCTAGCCACTTTATTTGACTTTTTGGAAAGTTTATAAAATATCTAAAATTCAATTTACTTAATTATTCTACTTGAAATCTTAATTAATTTCAAGACTTATGTATTTTCCTAAATTCAAGATACAAAAATATATTTTAATAATGTCACAATACATTATTTAAAAGATCCGAACAATTTTTGCATAATTCCATTTTTGTTCTTATACTCACATTAACTGTATTTTTTCAAAAACCATCAAAATTCCTCAAATAATTATTTCTCTTAGTTCTAAACACTTCTTTCCACATATATCCATTCCTAGAATATTAATATCATTTTTGAGTTTCTCAGTAAAATTATACTGCAGTATTTGATCTGCTAAAAAATATTATTCATCATTTTTTCAGAAAAGTGCCTATCCACTTCCAAATTTCGTTCTGAATCCAAATCCAACATTATTTTCACCAAATAATGTCTAATCATATCATTTCATAATTTTTGGGTTCAAAAATTATCATTTTGCCTTTCGAGTGTATTTTCACTCGAAATTTAGGATTTTCACTAATAAACCCTCTAATCCACAATTTAATCATTAATAATGCCTTTTCAAATATGTGAGGTGTTATAATCATCAAATCAAAAATTCAACATTCACCAAAGTTTATTAAAATTATTTTAATAGATGAATCTCAATTTTTCCCAATAAGTTAGTGAAATTACCATTTTATCCCTAGTTTCACATTAGACACGTTCCCCCAAAATCACCAAAATTTCTCCAAATAATTCGAATAATCATTTTCTTGGTTTTAAATATCTCTTTTAACATATATTCTTTCCTATGATAGTAATCTCATTCCTAAGTTTCCAGGTAAAATTGTACTGCAATATTTTACTCGATAAATTTTACTATTTATCAATTTTTCCAAAAAGTGTTTATCCACTACAAATTTCGTTTTGAATTCAATTCCATCATTATTTTCATCAAATAATGTCCTATATACCATTTCTTTGGTTACGGTTGTTTACTTGCTAAATTATCATTTTACTCCTGATGTGTATTTTGACCTAAAACTCGGGATTTTCACTAATTAAACCCTTTAACCCATAATATGTGAGGTGTTATATAATATGCCTCTGTTTTAAGGTTTACGGACTGCCCTATATTCACTGTCGCAGTTTTAGAAAATTAACATATGGTGGACATATATGGAGTTATACAACTCTAAATTAGGCTTATAATACCTCGTTAGAAATCTTATGAAGTCTAGAATAACATAATAAAAGATAAAATGTATGAAAATGTAGTTTATTCCCATTTTGAGTAAAACCGAGGGTAGTTATGTGTGGGAATTTGTAAAATTGTAAAATTGGCTTTGTTGGTTTATGGGAACCACTTAACTACATTAAATAAGTGTTGTATGACATGTATGATGTAGTTTTTATTATTTCACAATTGTAGATGATTTGTGATTATAGTTTTGAACTTTTTTAAATACAGATTGTTTTAAAATGAAAACGTTATTAACAAGCATAAAAAAATTCTGTATTTTAAGTTAACTACTATGATTGTAACTGCGCTTAATATCATATGTAATGATAACATACCGGTGTACAGCGGACAGTTACACATAGTACTTAGGAAATCATAAATTTAGTAAGCTTCAAAAGACTAACAACTTAATCTATTCAACTCCAACATATCCCATTGGCATTCAACATCATATACTCAGCATTAACTCAATTTACCCACTTTGTAGAAATTTAAGAATATCCAACTTGATCTATGATTGATTCTAATCGGTGGAAATCATTCACAATGTCACTAGGACTAACTCTACAACATGAGATAACATCAACCAATCAACATAAACCTCTTAAAACCACAAAATTTGCATAACACTATTCATCATCTTCTACATTTTGAAATTTCCATGAAAACTAACATTGAGGGGTGTAAATTGACCGTGGAACTACCCACAACCAAGGAATGAGTGATTCCTAAGCTCCTATGACTTGAAAAGCTCTCAAATCCTCAAAACCATCTTGAAACTCGAAATCTTTGGATGTGAATATCTCTCTCTACGTTGAGTCCCCTTCAAAAAATACTGGTATGGATTTGTAGACGATGAAATTCCAAGCAACTTTGGCTTTAGAATCACCCAATTTCATTAACTTTAGCTCAAGTTATAATTTTTGTAAGATTTTCTCTCGAACTTTCTTTCTTCTCTTATGGGGTCGACGGAAAAGAAAAGAAAGAGTGAGAAAATGCTTTTCAAGTGTCACTTTCCTTCTTTTTGTTTGTTACTTAAGTGACCGGTAGACATTGGTCACACCACTAAACATGGTAGCTTTGTACTTTACTTTCTTTTTCTTACTTAACTCTAGCCATGACTTAAAATTTAATATGCGACTTAACTTAAATCCGTAAATTTACTCCTTTATCATGGATTTTAGCATTAACTATACTCGTGAGATATTTTCTCACTAACTCATTCTCAAATTTTCGGTAAATTCTAAAATATTATATTTTTATCAAAAATTCACTGTAAATACACTTTATCTAAAAGTGACTTATTTTACAAAATTAGATTTATTATCTAATTAATCTCATTTAACTATGCAAAAATCCCATAACTACTCATTTCATATGTTCGAGTTATTATAAACTTGGAAAGCATCCCAAATGCTCAAAATATAGCTAGGTGTTGTCCATTTTGATTTGTTCCAATGTGATATGTGATTGACATGCTTTGGTAATTGATTAACTCAAAGCAAATGATGCAAATTTAAACTTTTGGTTATAGAAATGTAAGGGTAAAATTAGAATGCCTATAACTTATTCAATTCTTAATTGAATGAAACGTGTAAAATATCAAATTAAAGTTTAAGATGTCTACTTTCACGTCCCAAAATATGGGAAATTTTTGGGTTGTGATTCATTCCCAATTTTTGAAAGAAGAAACAGTGTCTAGATTTAAAATTACACTGACCGATTCTGGTCAATTTTTGTAAAGGACATGTCTCCTTTATTCCTTAACCACACGGGACATATTATATATCAGTTTAAATCCCCAGAAATTTAGTTTCTTGTCTCCAAATATTAGAAACTTTTAGGCATTAACATGTTCCCTATTTGGGTTGGAACCAGAACTGCCATAACTATGTTTTTTCTTGTTGTCAAGAATTTAACAGTCTGTTTTGAAAGAACCACAACTCTTTCAATTCTCACCCAAATAAAGCAAATGAGGTTTATTTTAAAGCTCTAGATGTCTAGTTTTATGTGTTAAAATATCATGGCCAAATGAGCAAAAATCAGTCTGCAGTTTAGATTAGACTGTGATCTGCTAGAGTTATGTCTACTCTGGTTGACGCAGAATATTGATAATTATTGTGTGGATTGTTTAGGATCTTGATTTATATGATAAATTATTGTTATTAGACATGAATGAGCTAGTCTAACTTTACGTTAGTTGAAATGCAATTGTAAAGCTTGGTAAATGTTAATGTTTAAATGAAAGTATGAATTACTTTGATTATGAGTAAAATGGAGGATTACATGTCAATATGTAAGAAAGGAAAAAGTTAGTTCACATATTTATATAAGTGCAATTGTGATACATACAAGTATGGATTACGCTTTATTAATTAATTATGTTGTGTTTTATATTATAATCATGATAATACACCTGTTGCAAATGAGGTGTTACAATGTATGTACATAATTCAGTTTATTTGTATTTCTCTCTAGTGTAACATATCACCATTAATTTGGGGTGTTGCATATCGAGGTTAAATCAAAATAAATTTTTTTAAAATTTATTTTCATTAATAATATTATAAAAATATAAGATAAAAATTAGGAAAAATAAAGTACTACTTGATTTATATTTATTTTAAGGTAAAAGCAAGAGAAAACAAGTTTTTTAAATTATTTTAGTTTACTTGATTTAAATACACTTTTAATATATATACTTTTATTTTTATTAAATAATAATTTAACTTTGAAGATAAAATTAAAATAAGTCATTAAATTTTCTGATAATTTTAAATAAATAATTTCAGATAATTTCAATTTAATCTTTAATACTAATTATACTACACTTTTAATTGATGATATCATATTAATATAGAATAAAAACTAGAAAACAATGATCAAATTTTTATGTATAACTCGTAAGTCTATCAGAGATATTGGTATCAATTGAAATAATTTAAAATTAAAATTAAAAAACAATTAATCATATAAATGACAAAATTGAAAATAATAATAATAACAAACTTTGTACGTTTGGTCACTTTTGACCATATTTGAGCTACAAGTTAAAAGAGACTTTGTTAGTTCACCAAAAAAAAAAAAGATTTTGTAAGTATTAGGGTTTAATGTTTTTTCGATATGAGATAACTTTATCTCTTATTAATAAATAAAAGCAATGTTATCAAACTCAAATCAATTATTGACTCCGTTAGGATACTGAGTTAATGGATCATCAGTTCAATCAGTGGTCACAAATGGTCTAAGTTCAAATCTCATTAGTGATATTTTTCAAGTATTTTGTTCAAAATTTCACAAACTCGAGTTTTTTAAAAAATCGATGCCGATTTAATATCGATTGAACCTAGTTCAAGAAAAGTTCACCAGTTTCATACCGAGTCAAATACATGACCGGTCCAATACATAAACCAGATTAGTTGGGGGTCCGGTTCATGGGTTAACCAGTCAAATCGATCAGGTTAGATCAGTTTTTATAACACTGTATAAAAGAGAATAGATTTTACTTTTTTTCTCTTTATTTTTCTTCTTCTCATTGGATCCCCTCACTCCTATATGTGTATAGGAAAAACATTAACCTCTTATTATTTGATGGGTTTTACTTGTTTTTTTTTTTTTTTTGGTACATATTCCGATTCATTCTTTAGTCTAATCTATTAGATAGTAGAATTTTTATTTTTTTTTTTATTTTTATTTTATGAATTCCATATCCTTTGACCCAATAGAATTTCAAAAATGAGGAATACCCATAATATAAGTTGAAGTCAGCCCGGACAACATACCAATTAAGACCATTACACAGGCAAATTCACATCACAAATTCAACCACACATATAATTCTTTAATTTATAAGATATACCAGGTTATATGTTGTGCGGGTTAGTTTCTTGGATACAGGCTAATTTAGAAACTTGGAGCTCAAGCTTCGTTCCCACTGACGCGGAGTTACTAGAATTGTCTTAGATGACCTAAGCAGTTGCGAAGGGTTGATGTTGGAAGTCAATCTCATTCTCACTTGGTTTAGATCGCACTCAACTGCTAGACTTTTAACGAAAACAACACCTCACATAATAGAAACAAAAAAAGAAAGGACTATTTACTTGGGAAAAAAAAAAATCCTTTTTTAACAAAGGAAAACATGTCTAAAATCTTTTAATTAATTAGATAAGTTTTTTAAAGAAAAGTTTTACAATTTTTAAGTTAATAAAAATAACTTTTAGGATTCGTTTGGTAGACAGGATATGATAAGAATGGATAGGATAGGAAGGTTGGATAAGAGTATGATAGGATAAGAGCATGATAAGCTCATATCCTATCCTTTATTTGATGTGGACAAGATAAGCAGTCTGATAGGATAATATTATCTTATCCGGTGTTTGAGGCGAACTATATAATGTCATGATATGATGCAAGTAGACAAAATATCCCTTCAATAGAATTTCATATGATGTTTTAAAATTGATTTTTAATTTTTCTTTTTTTATTTATCTTCACATTATATTTCATTTTAAATTTTTAAAAAAATTAAAAGTCATAATTTTAAATAAATATATTAAAATACATAAATAACTGTCAAAATTTGTTAAAATATTAAAAATTATATCCTCACCAATTAGATTTTTAAAAATTAATCTTTAAAATGATTATTAATATTGGTGGTCGATGGTTAGTGATGGTGGAGGGTGGTGGCGGCGACAGCTGGTGCAATGGGTGACCGATTGAATTACTGACAGTATTAGTTGTAGGGGCAGCTAGGCAGGTGGTAATGGTGATGGTGATAACGCCGGTAATAATTGGTGACAACTGTGGTGATTGATTGATGGCGGTGATGGTTGGTGCGTGGTGGTTGGGAGTGTCGGTGGCCAATGGCAACGGCGGTGAATAGTGGTAGTTATTGGTGCAATGGTGACATGTTTGGGGGGGGGGGGTTGGTGGTGGCGACGCTGACGTTGACATAGGGCAATTGTGGTGGCTAATTGATGATGGTGGACGGTTGTAGTGGTGGGGGTGACGATTGGTGCTTGGTGGCGGCTCGAGGTGGTGGTGGCGGGTGGTTAGTGCCTTGTTGTTGGGGGTAGTCATAGCCGGTGACAATGGTGGTGGCCGGTAGCTCATTGTGATGGCTGGTGGCGATGGTGGTGGCGATGATGGTGGCGGTAGTGGGTGATAGAGGTCGCTGATGGCCGGTGGTGGCAGTTGGTCGGTGGCAAGGGATGACCCTCACGTGCCCATTAATGTTCGTAGTGGAAAAGCAAATGGCTCTATTTGGAATGAGAGGGATGTAACATTTGTTATCATATCCTATCCATTCCTAACCCGAGTTTCCCATTATGATAGTTTATCCTATTGCGGACATGATAAAATAAGCCAACATGATAAGCTTATCATATCCTATTGGTTTATCAAACAATGGATAAGCGTAGGATATGATAGCATATCATGTCCTATCCACCAAACGGACCCTTAATATATATAAGGTTTGATGTTTGTCTTTTTAAATGATATATAGTTGTGTCATTTTATGTAAGAGAAAAATACAAACAAATGGAAATTATTGGGGAGAAAGTGAGTATTTTTTTTAAAATTTAAATTTTAAATAAAAAATAGAGTAAATACCATTTTTAGTCCCTAACAAAAAACACGGTCCCCACTTTAGTCCTTTACAAAAATAAATTAGTCAGTTAGTCCCGAACAAATTCAAAGTGGACCCATTTAGTTGAAATCGTGGTCCCTCACAAATTCAAAAAAGACCCATATTAGTCCCTCAAAAGGATTAAAATGGGTCCACCTTCAATTTGTTAGGGACTAACTAACTAATTTATTTTTATAAGGGACTAAAGTGGGGGACCGTATTTTTTGTTAGGGATCAAAAAAGGTCTTAACTCTAAAAAAATTAGTTTGTGTCTTTCTTTCCGGTTAAAATAACACAACTCTATGTCTTCTAAAATGACAAATATTGTATATATATATATATATATATATATATATATATATATGGACTTATCTTTTCTCAAGTTGCTTGAGATAACTTTATCTCCGACTACTAAATCATAACCGTACATAGATGGATCAATGGTGATAAAGGAAGAGAGAGAAAATGATAATCATAACCATTCAAAAGTGAATCAATTAATATAAGGAAATAAATAAACAAAACGACGTAGTTTTGGGGTGACTAGAGATAAACTCTTCTCAACTAGCCGAAGAAATATTTTTCCATATATATATATATATATACGAGTTCGCTTTTTCTGCGATCAATGTAGATAAGTTATCTACATTGATCTCAAAACGACGTCGTTTTGAGGTGAAAATCATAATATTTTTGTAATTATAATTTATTTCAGGGTTGTAATAGTCTTTCTCATTCTAATTTTTTAATCTTTCCACCCAAAACGACGTCGTTTTAGGAGTGAATGTTTTTAAAAAAACTTACCCAAATTACACTCTAAAGTAAATAATCCTGAATCACAATTCAATTCGTCTTTTCATTTCTATAACTGTTGTTAATGTTGATTTTTTTTAATGCTTTGTTAGTTCTACAAATACTATTTATTATAAGAAAAATAAAAAAAATTATATATTTCATTTCTAACAATCACAATGAAACATGTTGATTATAAGGACTAAGGAGACTGAGGTAAAGAATTGATTCAATTGAACCAGGCACATAGATTCAACGAATAAATTCGATGCTCGATTTGTAATTGACTTTAGATTTTAAAGGATAGAAAATTGAACCCCAAATTTTGTATAAAATTGGGGATTGTTATAAATTTTAAAAAAAATTAAATGACAAGCCGAACCTGCGTGTTGTTAGGAACGGTCCACTCCATGTGGTTGGAAAAAAGAATCCGTGTCTTTGTCAAAGTCTATTTCGCTTTCTTCACCTTCCTTCCATCATGCTATATATATGTATGAAAATGAAGAAGATAGCTGATAACTTGAGTTATAAGTGCGAACAAGAAAAGCTAGTTGAGTTTTCCTCAGTACTTTTTCCTTTAGTGCACTACTGCACCATAACCATTCTTATCTCCTACCTGATTGCTGGCTTCTTCAACCTTTAGGTACTTTGCTCTTTGTTTTGATCCTTTCCATTTATTGATGCATCAACGAAGATGATTTTTATTTATACATATTGAATACTGTATGTTTGAACGCTAGCTCTTCACGTGCACTGCTGGCTATCTAAAACCACATAGCGAAACAAGTATGCATTGGCTATTTTATTCTTTTCCCTTCGTTGGTTTTTTCATCTCTTTTCTTTTTCTTTTTTTTTTTGATATTCATGTTTCGGTCAATGTTTTTTAACTTGTTTGTCAGATTATTCGGTTTATTTGCAATCCTTTTTAATAATGTAAAAAATGTAGCATCTGATACGATATGCTGACTTCTTTGCAATTTTCAGGACCTCGGACTGCATAAGTTTCTACAGATTGGTTTTGTTGTTATATGGGAATTTCTTTTTCATGTCCATTTGCTAAGTGCAGTCATGTGGAAGATGGCTTGGACTTATTGATTGAAAAATCCATAAACTTTGGCAATGATGAAATCAAAACTCCAATGCTTTCAGTCAGTTTCAAAAATGAAGATTTAGAACCCACAATTCTGAAATCTCTAGGTTCTGGAAAGATGACAATCGAGGCATGTGTGGGCTTCAAAAGAAAAGATATGGAGAACATAATCTCAAGTAAGACTCTGGCTTTTGACAAAGAGAAACACATGACTGTGTCAAGGATTAACAAAAAGATCAAAGGGATAGATGATCAGTCTCTTCGATCAGAGTGTCAAATGGAAAAGATCCAATCAGCACTTTTGGATCTAAACAACCACAAACACACGGCTGCACTTAAATTGCAGAAAGTATACAAAAGCTTTCGTACAAGAAGAAAACTAGCAGATTGTGCAATTCTTGTTGAACAAAGCTGGTACCAGCAACTAGAAACTCTGTCCTTTTTGCAAAATCTTCATGTGTTTTTTACATGTTTTAATTTGATCTTTTGTTTTAACAACAGGTGGAAGCTCTTGGATTTTGCTGAACTCAAGCGCAGCTCTATATCTTTCTTTGACATTGAGAAACATGAATCTGCCATTTCACGTTGGTCTAGAGCTAGAACCAGAGCTGCCAAGGTACTTTTTAACATTATGCTGCTTTGGAGGTTTTTTTTTTTTTTTTTTTATATATAATTTCTTTTGGAGTGGTCCTGGTTCCTGGTTAATGCCTTCAATAAAGTTCTCTCCCAAAATTTTAATTTTCAAGCTATAAGAAAATGAATTTAAGCATCATTTTGTCATTGCAGGTTGGTAAAGGTTTATCAAAAGATGATAAAGCTCAAAAACTTGCTTTGCAGCACTGGCTTGAAGCAGTGAGTCAAACACTTGATCATACTAATTCTTTATGTACTTGTAAATTGTAATGTTGTTCATTCATCAACCATTATTTACTGAAATGCTTTTAATGTGCATAAAACAGATTGATCCACGCCATCGGTATGGACATAATCTACACTTTTATTATGATAGATGGCTCAAGTGTCAGAGCAGAGAGCCCTTTTTCTATTGGTAATATTCTTTGTCTAATATATTTCTGGGTTACAATTTAGGCTACTGTTTTATAAAGATCCTAAATCACCAGGGTTGAAATTAAGCTTATCCTTTGAAATTTCAGGCTAGATATAGGAGAAGGAAAGGAAGTAAATCTAGAGAAGTGCCCTCGATCTAAACTCCAACAGCAGTGTATTAAATATCTAGGTCCGGTAAGGTTTCCTCCCTTTTATGTGAACGAACATCCTCTTCTTAAACGAATTTACTTGAGCTATTTTGATTTAAATTTTAATTCACTATTTTCATTCTTCTTTCTCCCAGATGGAAAGGTTGTCTTATGAAGTTGTTGTGGTGGACGGAAGGTTCTTCTACAAGCAATCAGGAGAGCTGCTTCACACTACAGGAGAAGGTGCTCATGCTAAGTGGATTTTTGTCCTTAGCACATCTAAGACCTTGTATGTTGGCAGGAAAAAGAAAGGTTCATTTCAGCATTCTAGCTTTTTGGCTGGAGGAGCCACATCTTGCGCTGGGAGACTAGTAGTTGAATATGGTATGTTGAAGGTATAAATCTGGCAGAAGGCTCATAAATTTATTATTATGTTGCTGGATTCCTATTGCCATAAGTGGCTAATATTTGATTAATTAAAAATGATTTTGTTGTTTATTTTCTACAGTCAGTTTGGCCTCACAGTGGCCATTATCGTCCCACAGCAGAGAATTTTAAGGAATTTATTTTATTCCTTCAGGATAACAATGTGGACCTTTCTGATGTCAAGGTATCAGAAGTTTAAGGCTTTGCATTCTTTGTACAGCTTTAGATATGTTTAAAAGACCCGAGAACTTATTCTGAGGAAATTCTCTTTGTTATGTGCAGATGACTCCAGTTGAGGAGGAGGAGGATGACTTGTGTTCATCGAAAAACAGAGGTCATCTTAGAAGCCACTCATATGAAGAGGACTTAACTGAGAATATGAGTGACTTGGATGCGGAAGAGATCAGTGTTGAAGAGAAGGCCAATTTGATGGAAACTGAGAACGCTTCAGTATCTGCACTGGTGGCACCTAAGATAAGGCAATTCCAGATTTTTGGAAGAGAACTGACCAATCTTGAAATACCAAAGAGGAATCAAATGATTCAAGGACTAGATAATGAGAAAGCATGTGCAAAGCAGAGCAATGAGAGTTTCCAAATGGATTCTCCTACAGGTGGTCAAGAAACAGCACAAGCTTTAGCATCAGAGCTAGATCACACGTTTCCAAAGCAAAATATTTCTGATGAAAAACATGATGTCAGTGATGTAGAAACTATTCCGGAAGAGTCGATACTTAAAAAGCTTATCTCACATAAAGAAATGAAATCATACCAATTGGGGAAGCAGTTGTCTTGCAAATGGACAACTGGAGCTGGACCTCGTATTGGCTTTGTGAGGGACTACCCTTGCAAGCTTCAGTACCTGGCTTTGGAACAAGCTAACTTGTCCCCAACAAGTGATTGCCGCTCTAAATCATCCTTTGCTCCTAGAACCACCACTGGACCTTGGTTGAGACTAGAGTGTCAACACCAGTCACAAAAATATCAGGCGAAAGTTGAAACAAGAAGCATGCCTCAAGGAGTTGAGCACAAGTCAAGATCAGAATCCTCCATGTTGGTCAGAGGAAGATCAGTGATACCAATTATTCGTATGTCATGAGTGAATACGATGCCCAATTCAATTATTCTTTTGTGTAAATATGAAACTGTATAGGAATTTTTGTCACTCTTCCCATTAATTCATCTAGGTATTTTTTTCCCCATCATGTATAATAATATAGTATGAAATTTGACCAAGTCTTTAGTGTCTATGCCCTATTAATAGAAAGGAAAAAAATCCTATCTTTCATCATGGAACAAGTTCACTGAACTGATGGTTAGTGCTGACCCCTAATCTTCGTTCAAGTATTATTATTATTATTATTATTATTCATATTCATGATAAGAATCTTGAGGTGCACTACCTCAAAACTTAGCTCAAGGGTGGGAGTTTCCAACGCCTTATAAACCCCATATTAATTGCCCATAATGTTCCGGATGGCCCAGCAATACAGCAGCCCAAAGGTCCAAGTCCAATCTCATTCCCCTATCCACGTCAGCCTTACCAGCTGTCAGCCCCCCAACCCCCAACGCAACGACACTCCCTAGGGAAAACACCAAAATGTCCCGTCTTGGGACCCTAACCCCCTAAGGTGACCGCCCCAGATACCATAAGAGGAAACTGCCCTTTGTCACACGCTGACATCGCCAGGCATAGGAGCGCATCGCTGCTATCATAGCAGCGCTTGCCACGCCCAGCAGCGTCTGCCACCCTAGCAGATCCCGAGGAGGGTTAACTCCCTCCTCACCAACCCACACAAGGTTCACATCACCTTCCCCTATAAATAAGCCCCCTGGGCACACCAAGAAGGTATCTTATGTATCGTTATTCTGCCCATTTACATTGAGTCACACATACACACACCTAATGTTGCGAAATCGGCAAGTATACCGTTCGTTTCAAGTAATAAAGTGATAAGTAGAGTATCGTTCCCACGAGGATTAATGCACCAAGTACTAGTTTAACTATTCCGCTTAAGTTGGAAAATAAAATTGGTTTGAATTGTGAAGATAATTGATTTTGAAATTTAAAAACATAATTTAAAATAAAATAATATTTAAAAACAGAATTTAAAAACAATTAATTTCTAACGCATGCAAGAAAAGATCAAGAACACGAGAAAGTATTGATGAAAAATTTATAAAAGGATGTAGCCAGGATGCACTTCACCTCCGATCCTCCCTTATATTCCTATATTGTATTTTATAATTAATTAATTCATTTGCTCAGATAATTCATTATTTTCCTATAAAATAGTTGAACCCTAATGTCTTAGTGATTTCAACCCTTTAATCCAATTAGAATCCTAATGTCTTAGTAATCCCTCTTGAATTAAGCATTAAGCAAATGAATTATACGTCTGCAATTTATGTAAGCCTATGTTTAGATCATACACAAATTGTTATTCTACCCTTGTCCAGACTAAAACCCCAATATGTCTATTGTGAGTCCTAACCCTCAAAGCTCTGTAATTTAGAGTGATCAGTTCTAAACAGGATATGAAAAATTAAACCAGGTAGAATAAAACAAACTAACTAATTAACTTATAAAATATCAATACAGAAATTATAAAGGATTCATATTGGGTTCGTGATCCCAACTACAAAAACAAACTAGTCAGACATAGCTGACTTAAATAAATTAAAGAAATAAAAAGTATTCATGAAAACAATAAAGAAAAAGAAGATGAAGGATCAATGATCTTCGTTCTTCAACTTCGTCGGAATCCTGATCTCCAGCATGAGTCTCCAAGAGCTCCCTCAATTCTCTTCAGCCAAAGATTCATTTTTCTCTGAGGTCTGAGTCTCTATTTATAGTTATTTAGGTTCACATACATAACGCAGCGAGCAACTGTTTGCCATCAGATTGAACCTACTGTTCCTGAGGAACGTTGTCAAGACAGTAGGGAACGTTTGACCAGACAGCTCATTTACTAACTTTTCTTCTTATTTTCATTCTTTATAAACAGTGATAAAACAATAATTAGCACTCTATTCTCGTGAGAACGATAATTTGGGCATTAATACTTCCTTTATTACTTGATGCGTGCACTTGCGCACTTGGGTTGGAACTAAGGGACGAATCTGTGTTCTGCAAGAACAGAGGAACGTCCCCTATCAGAACTTATATTTTTTTCCCATCAGCAAACCACCCAACAAGTTTTTGGCGCCGTTGCCGGGGATAGAAACACTAATTGTTGTTATTATCATTTTTTTCTAACACATATACTATATATCTTGCTTTACTTTTATATTTTTTTTCTCTTTATCACTGAATCTGTTGTGCATATATATACCTTGTGCTATTGGTTTATGAGTAAAGAGTTTGAAACAGACTCTGACCACTTCATTAAAGTACCTAAGTTTCTCTTTGATCCTGAGCCAGAACGTACACTCCATAGGAGAAGAAGGAACCTCAGGGAAGAATTTCCTGAAAACATGGTTGATCATATTAATAACAATGAAGAGGTTCCCCCTGAACAGAACTTCAGAACTTTGGCTGCTCCTTTCAGGAACAGACCAAATAAGGGAGTAATCCTTCCCCCAGTAGCACCAAATTTCAAACTAAAACCTATCATGTTCCACATGATTAGGGAAGCAGGGGTCTTCAATGGAGTCCCTGCAGAAGATCCTTACACACACCTCACAACATTCCAAGATATTTGTGATAATTTCTTTCTTTTCTCTTTTGAGCTGCAAATTTCTTTTTTTCTTTTTAATAATTTTTTTTTTCTTTGCAGTATTTTGCAGACCCTTCTTCTATTTCCTTTTTCAACTTACTTAACTTTTCTTTTGAGAAGTACCTTGACTTTTTTCTTTGATCAACATTTCAATCTCTTTCAAGGTGTGTCAATGGAGAAATGGTTAAGTAATTTTCATCAGGTTTTTGGATAAATTGGTCTAAGGCTCAAAAGGGCTAACAATGGAAAATTCTTTTAGGTAGGCTGTTTGGCTCTAAGTTAACAAGAATACATATGCCTTTATCATGTCAGTAATGCATGCAAGCCAGAGAAACAGTTCAAGTTCTAGAAAATTACTACAGTGAGGCCTCTCTGAAAAATATTTCTGTTTAGGCTCAAATCCTCACAGTTGTGATTCAAATTAGAATCTAATTTCAAAATTTCACATCAAGCATTATCTAAGAGTTTTAATTAAAACAATTATACAAACGAGCAGTTGTCATTCTCAGATTATAAAAATAATTGAATACTCCACAAATATCATGCTTCTTATAATTCAATCTAATTACTTCCTGAGTAAGCTCTGCAAAATCTAGGAACGCTTGTTTAGGAATTCACTATTTTTGTATTTTTTTAATTTTTCTAAAAAAATTGAAAATTTGAATGAAATGCATTGAATTAAAACAGCAAATAATAAAAAAATTGAAGGTTAAAAATATCTCCCCTTTTTACGAAAAATTTCTGTTAGAAGTCCTTTCTGTTGTGTAGTTCCGCAGTTAGCAGGTCTCGTATACAGCAGCATGCGGCCAATTCTCAGATTTAGAACATTGTTGTCCTCAGCAACAAACTAAACTAGTCGAGTGAAGCTACTTCTGCACAGGTGGAACACTCGCAGACTTGTTAAACATCAAACAGAATAATCATAAAAGTGAAATATATTAAAAGGGAGACATAATCAAACCATAATCTAAAAATAGGAAAAAGAAAACACTAAAGTCAAGGTAAAAGGTGAGAACATTGGCGCTGATAGCGTGGATTTCACGCTGTGAGCGCGGATCTCACTGGAACTTTTGGACTTGTGGCGCTGAGAGCGTGGATCTCACGCTGTTGGCGCACTTCTTTCGTGGGTTTCTGGCGCTGTCAGCGCGAATCTCACTGTATCTTTTGGTCTTGTGGTGCTACTAGCGCCAAGTTGGCGCTGCTAGCGCCAATTCCCAGATTTAAAATTTTTCCATATGGTCACCAATTACTTGACTTGTTAAAATTGAACT
Source organism: Gastrolobium bilobum (assembly GCF_033153095.1). Taxonomy (NCBI): domain Eukaryota; kingdom Viridiplantae; phylum Streptophyta; class Magnoliopsida; order Fabales; family Fabaceae; genus Gastrolobium; species Gastrolobium bilobum. The sequence continues at coordinate 18,007 of NW_026897694.1, read as the reverse complement.
AACTAAGAAAATAAAGTAAATAGAATAAAAACATAAAAACTACTATTAGGTTGCCTTCCAATTAGCGCTTGTTTAACGTCACGAGCCTGACGTACCCCCTGTGATTACGGTGGTTGAAAGCATGTTAGCATTGCCGACGCATTCTTCTTGATCCAGTATTGTGTCTTTCCTTCTTGTTCCTTTCCTCAACCTTTTTCTCCACAATGTAGTTAATTTGGTTTTTAGGTTGAGATGCAGGCAATAGAGCTTCATTTGTAAGTACCTTGAATGTTGCTTGCTTTCCATCCACGCGCATTATTAACTCTACCTTAAGTACATTGATTAGCGCTCCTGAGGTTGCTAGGAATGGCCTCCCGAATATTATAGGCACACTGGCATCTTCATCAATGTCAAGAATAACAAAATCAACAGGAATTAGAAATTTGTTTACCTTGACGAGCACATTTTCCACAATACCATGTGCTTGCTTTGTTAAGCGGTCGGCTAGTTGAACATTCATCCTCGTTGGCTTTACTTCATCAATTCCCAGCTTTTTCATCAGGGTGAGGGGCATCACATTTATGCTGGCACCAAGATCGCATAAGACTTTCTCTATGGTTGTCTTGCCGATGGTGCATGGAATACTGAAGCTCCCAGGATCTTTCAACTTTGGAGGCAAGTTTTTCTGTAAGATTACACTGCACTCCTCTGTAAGCGTGACAGGTTCGTCCTCTGTGAGCTTCCGCTTCTTAGACAATGTCTCCTTCAGGAACTTTGCATACGACGGCATTTTGTCGAGTTTCTGCAAAAGGAATGTTAACTTGTAATTTCTTAAAAATATCTAAAAATTTAGAAATTTGCTTCCTTTGCTCATGTTGTTTGCTACCCATGGGATATGGAGGGTTCTCAAAACGTGAGAAATCTCATTGCTTCTTCTGAACTACAGGAGGTTGCTCCTTTGCTTCTTCTTTGCCTACTTTGGTGTGCTTATCATTGCCTGTAGAAGCTTCAACTTCATCTTTCTCTAGATCCTCGCTTTTAGTGGTGATGGCATTATAGTGCTTCCTTGAGTTGATTATGGTGTCACTGGGGAATGTTCCCGGAGCTCTTTCATTCAATTGCTTGGCCAACTGTCCAATCTGAGTCTCAAGATTTCGGATTAAAGCATCTTGATTTTTATGATGAGTCATGGTCTCGTTCATGAACGCTTCAGTTGTCTTTGTCAACTGTATCAGTGCTTTTTCTAGCTCATATGTTGGAGTTAGTGAAATTGGAGGAGGTTGTAAATATTGGTCGGATTTGTAATCTAAACCCCCCCTAGAAATCTCCTTTGGAAGTTGTTTCCTGGAGCATTGTTCTAATTTCTCTGGAAATTCTGCTGTGGTCTTGGTTCATACCAGATTCCATTCACTTGTAAAGCATATGTTCCTACCAATGTTGGGCAAACATTAGTATCATGCTCACCTTGGCAATACTCACAGTTGACCAAGTCAACTTGAGCTGTAGAGAGTTGCAACTTGTCCAACTTTGCATTCAGACTAGCTATCTGTTGAGATAGGAGCTTTTGTCCTGCAAGTGATGCATCATCGTTTACCAACTGAAGGATTCCCCTTCTTGGTTGAACTGGTTGAACTGTTATTGATGTGTTATCATCTCTTGCCATGAAGTTGATCAACTCTAAATTTTGAGCTGTTGTCTTCCTTGCTATGGTCCCACCGGCTGCACCATTGACAACCATTCTGGAGTCTGGTGTCATTCCATTATAGAAGACTCTGACCTTCTTTCCGTCTGGCAGATCATACGCGGGGAACCTTCTGATCAGTTCTTGGAATCTGGTCCAAGCTGCATATAGAGTTTCTCCTAGTTGTTGAGTGAAGTTGGTGATTTCATTCACCAACTTGTTGTATTTCTCCCTCGAGAAGTGCTCTGCGAAGAATTTGGCTGCCAGCTCATCCCACGTTCTGATGTTGTTGGGGGCTTGTCTATCCAACCATCTGAGAGCTTTCCCTGTTACAGCAAAAGGGAAAAGTCGGAGTCTAATTGCATCATCTGACACCCCGTTATGCTTGGTAGTGTCACAGATTCTCAGAAATCTATCTATGAAATCAAGGGGGTCTTCATAGTCTTCTCCGCCAAATGGGTTTTTCTCCACCAGGGTTATCAGTGCTGGCTGGATATCAAAATTATTGGCGTTGATTGGTGGTCTAATGATGCTAGAATTTGGCCTCGTGAACTGTGGAGCCAAGATTGACTCCATCAATTCCTCCTCCGGAGGTGGTAGATTATTAGCTGCCATCTCGGGTTCGGCTTTTTGCTCTGAACTCGAGGATTCCTCTTGCTTCTTTAGTTTGGTTAGCTTCCGGTTCTTCTTTGCAGTCTTTTCGATTTCTAGATCAAACTGTAAAGGTTCGCTGTTAGCTTTACCTCGCATAAAAGAGAGAAATCAATTAGAAAAAAATAAAATAAATAATTTTTTTCAATAATATTTTTTTAAAAAATTAATAAAAAAATTAAAAAAAAAGAATAAAAAAAATCAATAAGTAAATAAAATAAAATAAAAGTCCAATCTTAAAGATTGAAAATTAAAAATAATATTGGCGTAATTAATCCCTGGCAACGGTGCCAAAAACTTGTTGCGAAATGGGCAAGTATACCGTTCGTTTCAAGTAATAAAGTGATAAGTAGAGTATCGTTCCCACGAGGATTAATGCACCAATTACTAGTTTAACTATTCCGCTTAAATTGGAAAATAAAATTGGTTTGAATTGTGAAGATAATTGATTTTGAAATTTAAAAACAGAATTTAAAATAAAATAATATTTTAAAACAATTAATTTCTAACGCATGCAAGAAAAGATCAAGAACGCGAGAAAGTATTGATGAAAAATTTATAAAAAGGATGTAGTCAGGATGCACTTCACCTCCGATCCTCCTTTATATTCCTATATTGTATTTTATAATTAATTAATTTGTTTGTTCAGACAATTCATTATTTCCCTATAAAGTAGTTGAACCCTAATGTCTTAGTGATTTCAACCCTTTAATCCAATTAGAATCCTAATGTCTTAGTTTCCCTCTTGAATTAAGCATTAAGCAAATGAATTATAAGTCTGAAATTTATGTAAGCCTATGTCTAGATCATACACAAATTGTTATTCTACCATTGTCCAGACTAAAACCCTAATATGTCTATTGTGAGTCCTAACCCTCAAAGCCCTATAATTTAGAGTGATCAGTTCTAAACAGGATATGAAAAATTAAACTAGGTAGAATAAAACAAACTAACTAATTAACTTATAAAAATATCAATACAGAAATTATAAAGGATTCACATTGGGTCTGTGATCCCAACTACAAAAACAAACTAGCCAGACATAGCTGGCTTAAACAAATTAAAGAAATAAAAAGTATTCATGAAAACAATAAAGAAAAAGAAGATGAAGAAGATGAAGGATCAATGATCTTCGTTCTTCAACTCCGTCGGAATCCTGATCTCCAACGTGAGTCTCCAAGAGCTCCCTCAATTCTCTCCAGCCAAAGATTCCTTTTTCTCTGAGGTCTGAGTCTCTATTTATAGTTATTTAGGTTCACATACATAACACAGCGAGCAACTATTTGCCATCAGATTGAACCTACTGTTCCTGAGGAACGTTGTCAAGACAGTAGGGAACGTTTGACCAGAAAGCTCATTTACTAACTTTTCTTCTTATTTTCATTCTTTATAAACAGTGATAAAACAATAATTAGCACTCTATTCTCGTGAGAACGATAATTTGGGCATTAATACTTCCTTTATTACTTGATGCGTGCACTTGCGCACTTGGGTTGGAACTAAGGGACGAATCTGTGTTCTGCAAGAACAGAGGAACGTCCCCTATCAGAACTTATATTTTTTTCCCATCAGCAAACCACCCAACAAGTTTTTGGCGCCGTTGCCGGGGATAGAAACACTAATTGTTGTTATTATCATTTTTTTCTAACACATATACTATATATCTTGCTTTACTTTTATATTTTTTTTCTCTTTATCACTGAATCTGTTGTGCATATATATACCTTGTGCTATTGGTTTATGAGTGAAGAGTTTGAAACAGACTCTGACCACTTCATTAAAGTACCTAAGTTTCTCTTTGATCCTGAGCCAGAACGTACACTCCATAGGAGAAGAAGGAACCTCAGGGAAGAATTTCCTGAAAACATGGTTGATCATATTAATAACAATAAAGAGGTTCCCCCTGAACAGAACTTCAGAACTTTGGCTGCTCCTTTCAGGAACAGACCAAATAAGGGAGTAATCCTTCCCCCAGTAGCACCAAATTTCAAACTAAAACCTATCATGTTCCACATGATTAGGGAAGCAGGGGTCTTCAATGGAGTCCCTGCAGAAGATCCTTACACACACCTCACAACATTCCAAGATATTTGTGATAATTTTAAAGCTGAGGGTGTAACAGAGGAGAGCATGAGAATGAGGTTGTTCCCTCACTCCTTGAGCTTAAAAGCTAAAACATGGATGAAAACTCTCACCCCTGGATCAATCCACACATGGGAAGAACTCTCTAACAAGTTCATAGAGAGGTTTCTCCCAATGTCTCGACAGCTGATGTTAGAGCTGAAATCTCTAACTTCAGAATGTTTTATGGAGAAAATCTCTATGAAGCATGGGAGAGATACAAGGACATCATAAGAAAATGTCCAAACCATGAGGTAGAGAGTTAGGGAGTGTTACAATCTTTTTATAAGGGACTTGACCATACTTCTCAATCTCACCTAGATTTTGCTGCAGGAGGATATTTCTTTACAGGAACACTTGAATCAAGGTACGAAATCATAGAAGGGACTGCTGAAAGATGTCTCCAATGGCCAATAGACAGAGTGAGCCCAGTGAGGAAGACATGCATGCTAGAAACTGATAAACAAACAGCCATGGAAGCCCAGCTGACATCACTCATGAATGAAGTGAAGAACCTGAGAGCTGACCAAGCAGCACCAAGGATAAAAGTCTTACAACTCACAGCAACTGAAACAGAACCATGCTCAGCCTGTGGTGACCTTTATGACTCAACAGACTGCCCATCCACTGCATTGGTGTGTTATGCAGAAAATTTTGGCAATAAGAACTTCACCAGAGACAATCAACAAGCAGGACGAAATACACATTCAAGCCCTGGAGGAACTATCATTAAGGATCAGAAGCACAACACCCAATGGAGGCCACCCATTAACCAGAGACCATTCAACAACAATCAGCAGCAGTATCAGCAAGGTAGCAGCAGTGGAACGTTTGAACAAAGAAGAAACAACTACGTTCTGTTCCACAGAGATGACCAACGCATCAACACCCTGGAAAATTATGTCAAGGAATGATGCAGTGGTCAGGAACATTGAGTCCTGTCTGGGGCAGATTGCTGCCAACCTTCAAACCAGAACACCAGGATCACTACCAGGGGACACTGAGGTCCCCTCAACTATTTATGAAACCCCTTGAGAGGTAAGTACCATGTCTAGCTAAAGACATTAAACTAAGCGCTGACTGAGAGGCAACCCAGTAGATACATTTGCTCTCTGACAAAGAGCAAAGTTTTGGGGTGGTTATCCATAACCACATAGCTCCCAAAAAGGAGGGAACGTCTGATGTTCCTCTCCAAAAAGTCCAAATAAAGTATGTTCCGTTCCAGGAACGTAGTTTTGGGGTGGTCCCTGACCACACAATCCCAATATAAAAAATATATATATATAATTATATGTTTTGTTACATGTTCATTTAGATTTATTAAATAATAGGTGATAGGTTAGTACGTTCCTTTTTCCTTATTTAGTAGTCATTGTTGCATGTTAACTTGTTATTTATGTCAGATTAGTTATTTATTTATTAGTTAGGAAAAGACAAAGGGAACGTTCCCTGGGTTAGGTGGCAAGAGTGACTGGGACACCTGTCCCTGCTGAGTCACTTAAAAAGATACGCAGACATATCTAATTTGCATTCATTGCAAATCTTGGAAACGTGCTCAGAAAAAGAAATCGTCTCCTCAACCATTAAGACAACTGCACCCTTTCCTTTTCCCTCTCTCTCACGTCCTGACCTAAACCGTTCCATCTTCTCACACTCATCCCATCAGTAACTGGTCACCTACTACTGACCACTCGTTCTGTAACGTCCCCATTCCACTTCCTCTTCAACCTCCTCTCCTTAACCTCCACGTCCCAAAAACTTTTCGTTTACTCCTCCATTGTCTATTTAAACTCACTCACTGCTTCCTTTGAGTTTTACTATTTCCATTCAACTCAGAACCTTTTCTTCCTCTGCATTGTGCCCTAACCTCCTTTCTGCTAAAAATGACTAAGCTTTCGATCAAGGTGACTCATGTGGCCAACCGTGGCGAAGAACCAGAACTCACCGAGCCCATCATTCATCTATACCCAGAGAGGAACATCTCCTTGCAGCAAGAAAAATTGGTTCTGCCCTCATTTGTGAAACAGTCCTTAATCAAGCTTCAGTGGCGGCGTTTTGCCACTGATGACCGTAAAGTGAATGTCTCCCTAGTAGGAGAGTTCCTATACCAGACGAGGAGGCTGAAGAAAGATGCCCCTGACGTGGTCACAGTAAGGGGAAAACAAGTGTCATTTTCCCCTGCTGATGTCCAAGAAGTACTCCACCTCCCCACCGTTACTAACTGTCCGTACAAGGAGTACTTGGACAGTAGGGAGGAGTACACATTTCAGAAGGATCTGAAGCTAACAGTAGCTTTGGACAATCCCAACTACTATAAAGGGTCCTTGTGCAAGGGTAGCATGAGGGACATAGCCAGGTTTTGAGCACTGTTTGCAAATTCCAACATCACTCCCACAACTCATGAAGCCTCTGCTAGTTGGGGGCTGCAAGTCAAATCTACTGCATCATTAAGCACATTCCTTTTGATGCAGTAACCCTCATCTATAACAGCCTGAAGAAGGACATAAGGAAGACCACAGTCTGCCTCCCCTGCCTCATCACCAAGCTCTGTCTGAAAGCTGGTGTAGAGGAACACCCAGATGACATCAAACGGGTGGCATCTATCCTTGATGCTAAGACCTGGAACGGTCTTAAAAGCACCTACATTGACACCACCCAACCTATTCCTGCCAATCTCAGACGCTCCCCCATCGGTGATGATGAAGAGGAAACCCTTGTGATCTCACAGAAGAAGGCCACCAAGACGACTCCTTCAAAATCTTCCCCTTCTGCCCACGTTCCAGCAAGGAGAACTGTCCCTCCTCCCACCAAGGTAAAGAAGGATGCCCCTGTTGCTACTGATGGCAAACAGGGCAAGAAGAAATCTCCTGCCAAAGTTCCCCCAAGAAAGGGGGAACGTTTGAGTCAGAGGCTAAAGAAGGTCCTTAGCAGTAACAGGCCAGAGGGAGCATCCTCTGCAAAACCTATCACCCTCTCTGACAAGGAGGAGGAGAGTGAAGACAATGAGCCTTTGGCAAAACGGCTGAAGGCTGGCAGAATGTCAGCAACCAAGTCAGCTTCCAAGGAGACGTCCCCAAGCAGCTCAGACTCTACATTTTCTGACATTCTGTCCCCACCACCTGTTCACTCTCCACCAAGACAAATCACCCCACAACCCTCTCCTAGGCAGCAACAAGGAGAGGGAACAATAGAAAAAGAAGCAGCATCTGCTGCAGAGACATCAGTGGCTGAGTAAGAGGCTCAACCACAGAAGAAAAATGACAAAGTACAGGGGTTCTCATAGAACCCCCAAAGAAGAAAGCAAAGACAACAGGCCCCAGGAAGATCAATCTGGGAGGTCCTCTATCATACCCTGTCATCTGTCCCGATACATCTGGGGACGAAGCTCTTGCTAGAGCTTTGGCAGAAGAAGAAAGGATGGCAATTCCTCCACTGATGGAGCAACAAGCTGAAGCCATGCCCTCCTCATCCAGAACACCAGTGGATGAGCCCAACCCAACACCTGTCATACCTTCTGCTACTGGCAACATCCAGCAGAAGAGGCAACCACCCTCCTCCCTCACAACAGCAATCCCCATCTCAACCAGGAAAAGATCCCAAATTGGGATTGCTGAGATCTTTGAAATGTTGGGGGAGAAATTAGAAAAACAGTTGCCAGCCAAGAAGTCTGTTCCCCAACTTGATATGACAAGCACTAATGAAGAGCTGAAAGCTCTAAGGGACGAGCTGGCACAGCTCTTATCTGCCTTCAACACCTTCCAACAACAGCAGAAGGAGGAGAGAGAACAACAGCTCAGCACCATAAAAGCAGCCATCAAGGAAGCCAGTGTTGCATCCTATGAATCAACACTCTAAGCAGTCCAAGGAGAAATTGCTAAAGCAGCTAACTCCCTAATCCTTTCCAACTCTCTGCGCAACCACACAGCAGAGCTCTTACTCAACAGGCTCGTCTCCAAACAAGCTGAAGAACGTAAGGAAACCAAAGAAGCCATCAGGGCCTTTGGAACGTACCTGGAGAGGAGAATTTATGAGTTGGAAATGAGACTGCTGGATGTTGAAAAACAAGTTATCTATTTGCGCACTGACAGAACCATAATGAGGTCCACCATCAACTCCCTGGTTGCAATCATCAGCGATTTATTGAAGGATGCTGAGAAATGGCTCCCTGCACATGAAGTCCTCAGATTAAAAGATCTGCTCATGAGGAGACCATTGACACAAGAGGAGATTGATGAAGCCAAGGAAGCTGAAGCTGCAAAAAGGAACCCTTGGGACAGAAGACCTCTCCAATGAAAAGGAGAAAACCCTCATATCTATCTTAGCTTAGTTTATTTTCAGTTCTGTTTTAATTTCTTTTCCTTTCCGTTCCCTTGTAATTAATCTTTTTTGAAATAGAAAAGACCCTTTTTTTTATCAAACTGCTTGGTATATGCATGCATTTCAGTTATAGTATTAAGACTGCCCAATTCTTTTGGATTAACTAACATACATGAAACACGAAGTCACTGACTAATTATGCTTGTTCTTTCTTTGAGTACTTGAAAATAGAAACAGTGCAGGGAATTTAATCCTCAGATTTTTGAAAGAAGCTGATCTGTGTGAACTCAAACTGGTAAGGAATGAAAAAATGCCAAACACCTACTTCTAAGAGCGTTCCTGAGGTGTAACCATAATGAAACTTCTCAGCTTGCCTTAATGTTGTAAGTACTGCTGAAGATAGATGAATTATGCTGTCAAGGATCAAAACAGAATCACACACTCACCTCACCTCCATCATACACCATCTGGTCAAACAGAAAGAACAAGGAACGTACTCAACAATGAACAAAAAAAAGGACAGAAGAAAAACAAAGAAAAAGGGGAACAGCCATTCAAAAGAATTCAAGAAAAACCAGAAAACCTTCCTCCAAAGGGAGAAAAAGGTTCAAGAAAAGGTGTTCCCTCAAAACAGAAAAAGTCCAAGTTCAAAGGCACAAAAGCTAAACGTTCCTTGATCCCACAAATCAGACCACCACTTCTTCCACATTTCCATACACTCACCCATCAAAGAATCCTTGGAACGGAAGACGGCTGTACTTCATAGGAACGCAGCAGAAAGGCAAGTTCTGAAGAATCACATCCAGGAATGGACAGAGCAAACACCAACCCATGAGTGATAGTGAGACAAAAGATCAGCAACCTTCTCTTATCTGGGGACAGAATCCTCTTACTGTTTACTATGGAGAGTAGTTCATTTTCTGAAAAGTTCATGGTTGCTCACTGGCTCAAGTTCTTTTCTGTTATGCTATTCTTTTAAATTGGGCAGACCAATACAATATTTCTGAGTTGTTTGAGGACAACCAACAGTTTAGCTTTGGGGTGTTTGATGGGACGTAAATTTGTTTCCATCTAAGCCCATTTTGATGGCAAAATACCATACGTTCCCTCATCTGATGAGCAACTTCAGCATGAAAATCACTTGTTTTACACATTTGTGACAAAAACACAGTGGGAGAACGGATGATAACGTATTCCTTTAAAATATATTACAAGGGGAACGGACTGAGACGCATTTAATGCACCTGCTCCATTCATTTAATGCTTCTGTACACTTTGTAGGTAACGTAGAGTTAAAGACTTCTAAAAAGCAAGGCGGTGCACCAACTGAGCAGATGGAAACCTGAAGAGCAGAGAATCAAGATTTCTCATTGGCTGAAAACAAAAGCAAGGCATGGGAAGGTCTGCAAACAACGGCTAATCATCACCAAATCTTGTTCTATCCAGCAATTCATGCAAGCTTCACACTCTGCTGCCACAGTCCCGTCTCCTCATTCAAGCAACTAGCTCCCAAGGAATTACAGTCTTACCACTCCTCTTCCAGCTATAAATAGGACCACCCTCACACAAAAACATCATCGAATCCTGGAGGGTTTGCAGTTCGAAAGGAAGAGATCACTTAGTAGTAGTTAGTAACTTAGTTTAATTTTAAGTTGTAACTGTAGTTAAGTGACAACCCTCTTCTCTTCTCTGTAAACAACTATCAAGACTCAACACGAGCAAATACCCATCTTTCTCCATTTTCTGTTTCTTTTTGTAAACTGTCTTTTAAATTAATATAAGTGTTTTTCTCTTTGTTCCAATCGTTATCTCTTGACTGAATCTCGGGTCTATGTGATCTCAGTTGATAATAATTATGTTTAAACTATCAGCCATGAGCTGAACTATCTGTGTAACGGGTAAAATGTGAAACTCTTAAAGAACTGTTTTCAAAACTCTTGACCGAAGCTTTTTGTATTTCTTTGGCTAAGTAAGCTATATTCATTGTGCGCCAATGAAAATTGGGTACATACTGAGAAAGGAACTTCCATAAGGAAGGGATTTCAGACAGCTTAGCCATTGGGGGGAGGTAGATGTCATGGCAAAAACGCTACTGGTCACCTTAGGAATAAGGGGCCAACTCGTCCATTTTAAGGTTCTGAACTAAGTACCTGTTGGAGTCAAGGGAGCCATAGGAATATGGAAACTTGTGAGTCATCTAGACCATGAGCTGAGGAATCAGAGTTGGCAAGCAAAGAAACTGGGACAAAGCCAAAAGGTGTTAATTCTTGAGCAGAGAAAACAGCCCCTTTAAGAGTGAAGCAGTGAATCCGTTCCTTCTGTTAAACTGTTTTAACCACCACCCTATTGTCTCTTGATTATAGTTATTTCTGTTTTAGTAGTTTTTATTTTATTTTATTTAGTACTTATAAAATCTCCAATGATTATTATCTCACCTTCTTTTAAATAGAAAGGATCACATACATAACGCAGCGAGCAACTGTTTGCCATCAGATTGAACCTACTGTTCCTGAGGAACGTTGTCAAGACAGTAGGGAACGTTTGACCAGACAGCTCATTTATAAACAGTGATAAAACAATAATTAGCAATATATCCTCGTAGGAACGATAATTTGGGCATTAGTACTCCCTTTATTACTTGATGCGTGCACTTGCGCACTTGGGTTGGAACTAAGGGACGAATCTGTGTTCTGCAAGAACAGAGGAACATCCCCTATCAGAACTTATATTTTTCCCCCATCAGCAAACCACCCAACATCTGCCAACTGGGATCTCAGCAGGAGAAGGAACCTCTTGTGCACCCGCCGCTACCAAAGGCCCCTCACTGTAACACCCCGTATATATCCAGTAGTGTTATCATTACATCGTATTAAGCTTCGCTTAATTAAAAATGCGGAATATTCTTTTTCTTTTCAATTATGACATCATTATCAATTACCAAGTTGATTACTTAATCAATTTCATAAAATATCGTCTGAATGTAAATTGCAATAAGACATCTACTGAAATACCTCAATATATAAATAAAGTGAGTATCTAAATCAAAGATCTACATCACGTAGTCCGGACAATATCTTGATACATTATTACAACTCCAAATAAAACTAAGACATAACTAGTCTATGTGTCATGGACAATCCCCATGCTCACCAAATCAACAGCGTCTCAACAAGATAATCATAAACATAAAATGAAGCTCAAAGCATAAAAGCAGCATGCATATCCAGCATCCAACAAGTCAGCATATAATAATATCATCAATATCTAACTTAGCCCCGGCCTCCTGCCGCCTGAGGTCTCAACATTACCGAACCTGAAATAAGCATTCCCCAAACGTGGGGTGAGATCTCTAATCAAGAAATCTCAGTAAGACAAGGGGTCCTCAAGTATCTTCCACCCCAAGCTCACTTACATGTGCAATATAAGTTCTAAAAGCATTCATATCAATATTAGTTCCAAAACTATGCAGTGCAACAGATATTCATGCCATGTGTGTTTATCACTATTCTACTGGCCAGAGAAATGCAGGAATACGTCTATACCTACATGTAGTACAAGGAACACCGCTTGCACCTCACCCACAGCCTCACCATCTTGTATGTACCACATACTCAGGCTTACCGTATAGGTGGAACACCACATGCATATCATAAAGGCACTAGCATATAACAGCTCAACAGCATTTCCAAAACATCAAAAGCATGTAACACAACATGCATACAACCATACCCCCATGGGACATGGTAGAACCACAACATTACTAAACCGAGGACACGAAAGCTTACCTTGCAAGCTAGCTATCCAAGCCAAGAGTCCACACTATCTCAAGGCCCACAAACAGCACAATCACAATCTGCCCATACCATAATTAATAATCAATAATCATAGCACAGATTATACTAAGTGATTAAGTCTTTCTTACTCATTTTAACTCATTACATGTTGTTTCTGCAGGAGGTATTCGAATACTCCACGAGTAGTATTCGAATACTCCAGCTCTCCAGAAAGTATCTGAATACTTTCACTCCAGTATTCGCATACCACAAGGTATCTGAATACCAAACCCCAAGTATTTGAATACTATTAAGTATTCGAATATTTCTGCAAGGGTAATCGAATACTTTCTTCCCAGAAAGTATCCCAATACTCCGACAATGAGTATTCGACTACCTGATGAACAAGTATTCGAATACTACACGAAAAGTAGTCGAATACTTCTTCAACAGAATGCAGAAATTCGAGCCGACTTGTGCATAATCCCAAATTTAAAGGTCCAAAAGCGATTGGGAGTCCAATGACTCCCTAAACAGATAATCACCAACAAGTTATGAACCCAAAAACACATTCTTTTACTCAAATGGTTAAAGTTCCTCTTTTTAATTGATTAAACAAGCTTTAAACTCCAAAATGAAAAAGAGGTGATCATGGTATACCTCAAAGGCTCACAACTCCGAAAATGAGACACAAATGGAGCACTCTTCACTGCACCAAGGTTCAGACTAACGCAAGACACGAAAATGGCACACCAAGCTTGGTCTTTTAAGCCAAAAGATCACTTCTTGGCACCACAAAATGCCATGACAAGGTCTCTCCCTCACAACTCAGCAACACAGCCTCAAAACACTCCCAACCAACAGCAACAAAGACTCAGAAATGCTTCTCAAGTCACCACCAAGACTACCTCACACAATACACAAGTGTTTAAGTGGCATGAACAAGGAGAAAGGTGACACCTTTGGCTCACAAGAGGGAAGTAAGGTGAAGGTGGCAATGGGAGGCACAAGGCTGAAGAGAAATCAGAAAACACTCACGTAGGCACATCACACATGGCCTAGGGTTTTGAGCAAAGATCCTATTTATAGTCCACTTAACTACCAACACACAATATTAACTTTAATTGCTACGCTTAGTATTTTAATCCCAAACTTTGGATCCGTAACCTACTCAATTTTACAAGAATTATCATATTTTTATAATATTTTTCGGAGCACCTTTCCGGTACGCGCTTTTCATAGCCAGTATTAGTTTCTGGCACCAATTCTCATTATTTGGACTTGAAACTCGTTTTACAAGTCCTATATATCATTCTAGTAATTATCATGCACTTATTATAATTTTCCGAGATAATTTTTCGATACGCATTTATACCGACTAGCAGAACCGGTATTTGCAATTTTCTTTCGAAAAGCGACTTTAAGTATAATTAACCACTTACTATATTTATATAAGCCTTATAATAATTATTAGGGTCAATAATGGAATCATTTCCTATTTTTGCATAATTAATTAATTAAATTCCTTTATTAACGGTGCGGGTTCTTACATTCACCTCACCTTTTTAGGATTTTGTCCTCCAAATCAGAAAACATACCTGCTCGAAACTCGGGGTACTGCCGGAGAAGCTCGTCCTCACGCTCCCAAGTACACTCCTCAGGTGTTCTTCCAGTCCATTGCACTTTGACAATCGGAATGATCTTGCTCCTCAGCTGCTTCTCGCCACGATCGAGAATCTTTAGTGGTCCGACAGGAGTTTTCAGGTTCTCCCGAACCTCCACATCATCAGGTTGCACCACGTGCGACAGATCTGCTATGTACTTCCGAAGCTGAGACACGTGAAACACGTCGTGGATGTTAGCCAAGTTCGGAGGCAAGGCAACAGGTCCTACTCTACCAAGAATCTAATATGGCCCAATATATCGCGGGCTCAGCTTCCTCACTCCGAGTGCCCGACCAACACCGGTGACAGGTGAAAGTCTCACAAACACGTGTTCACCCTCACTGAACTCCAGTGGACGATGCTTGACATCATAGTAGCTCTTCTGGCGATTCTGCGCCTGCTTCAACTTTTCTCTGATCATCTGGATCTGCAAGGTGGTATCTTGGACAAAGTCCAAGCCAAAAGCTCCTTGTCTCCAACCTCAGACCAACAGGTATGAGTCCGACACCTCCTACCATACAGTGCTTCGTAGGGCGCCATGCCCAGGCTAGCATGAAAGCTGTTGTTGTACGAAAACTCAACCAACGGAGGGTACCTATCCCATGCCGAGCCTTGCTCCAACGTGCAAGCTCGCAACATGTCCTCCGAGGTCTGGATGGTCCTCTCAGTATGTCTATCAGTCTGAGGGTGATAGGCGGTACTCAATCTCAACTGCGTACCAAAGCCTCCTGCATCGCCTCCCAGAAGCAAGATGTGAACTTCGGGTCCCTATCACTGATGATACTCTCGGGCACCCCGTGAAGCCTCACAATCTCGCGAACATAAAGCTTGGCCAACTACTCTGTAGTGAAGCTCACCTTCACTGGAAGAAAATGGGCAGACTTCGTCAGTCTGTCCACAATGACCCAGATAGAGTCACAACCCGCCTGAGTCTTAGGCAAACCCACCACGAAATCCATGGAAATACCTTCCCACTTCCACTGTGGTACTTCAAGAGGTTGAAGCTCACTAGACGGCTTCTGGTGCTCAATCTTCACTTTCTGACAAACCAAACACTTGGACACGAAAAAAGCAACATCTTTCTTCATGCCCGGCCACCAGAAGTTCCTCTTCAGGTCTTGATACATCCTAGTAGCACCAGGGTGGATAGAAAATTGTCCCTTATGGCCCTCTGCCATAACCTCTTCGGTCAACAGACCTCGAGGAACCACAATCCTCTGCTGAAACAAAAGCAATCCATCATCATTCCAAGACACATCGGCCTGGTTCTTTACATACTCTAGGCACTCTCTCTGAACTTGTGCCTCTTTGATCTTTTCTAACAGCTTGTTCACAACGTCTGCTGCTTCCATCTCGAGAAGTACACCCTCACGCGGAGCGGTCACTGCCAAGTTTCAGAACTTCTCAACCACATCAAAGTTACCAAGTAACAAACTGGATGAGCTACTGGATTTTCGACTCAAAGCATCAGCTACCACATTGGCCTTGCCGGGATGATACCTCAGCTCGAAGTCGTAGTCCTTTATGAACTCCATCCATCTCCTCTGCCTCATGTTCAACTCCTTATGGTCGAACAGGTACTTCAAACTCTTGTGGTCACTGGACACCACAAACCTCAAACCAAAAAGATAATGCCTCCAAATCTTGAAAGCAAACACAATAGCAGCCAACTCCAAATTATGAGTAGGGTAGTTCTCCTCATGAGGTTTCAACTACCTCGAAGCATAGGCAATCACTTTGCCCAAATGCATCAACACACAACCTAGCCCCTTCCCGGAGGCGTCGGTGTAAAGCTCAATCTCAAGCGCAGGATCAGGAAGGACCAACACGGGAGCAGTAGTCAGTCTCTCCTTCAATTCCTGAAAGCATTCCTCACACTCGTGAGTCCAGACAAATGGAGTCTCCTTCCGAGTAAGGCGAGTCAAAGGGAGAACCATCGTGGAGAAACCCTTGATGAACCTCCGATAGTAACCTGCCAAACCCAGAAAGCTCCTCACTTCTGTAACTGTCTTGGGTCTCTCCCAATCCAGTATGGCCTCGATCTTGTTCGGATCCACTGCAACTCCTTCAGCAGAAATAACATGCTCAAGGAACTTCACAGACTTGAGCCAAAACTCACACTTTGAAGGCTTCGCATACAGCTTCTTCTCCTTCAGCACTTGCAGAACAATTCTCAGATGCTCTACATGCTTCTCTTCCGTCTTGGAGGATATCAAAATATCGTCAATGAAGACTATCACAAACTGATCCAGGTACGGCTGAAAAATCTGGTTCATGTAATCCATGAACACAGCAGGTGCATTGGTGAGTCCAAATGGAATCACCAAATATTCAAAGTGACCGTATCTCGAACGAAATGCGGTCTTCAGGACATTCTCCGGCTTCACCCGAATCTGATGGTATCCGGACCGGAGATCAATCTTGGAATACACGCAAGCACCCCTGAGCTGATCCAACAGATCATCAATCCGAGGAAGGGGATACTTGTTCTTGATTGTCACCTTGTTCAGCTGCCTGTAGTCGTGCACAATCGCATTGTCTCGTCCTTCTTCTTCACAAAAATGACCGGTGCTCCCCAAGGAGACACACTCGGTGTAATAAAATCTTTCGCTGAAAGATCCTCAATATGCTTCTTCAGCTCTGCCAGCTCCGGTGGCGACATCCGGTATGGAGCTAAAGAAATGGGCCCCACACCAGGCAACAGATCAATAGAGAACTCTATCTCCCTCTGTGGCAACACCACACGCTCAAGCCCCAACAGCAATCCCGGGAATAACCTCTAAGTTGGCCATCGGCAATCCTATGCGCTACATCGCGATGAACAGTAGGTGGCCCCAGAGTCAAACAAGACATCCACAGGTGAACCACAAATGGGTAACAGTACCTCTAACAAGGTTCGGAGCTCTATCCGACTGCTGACGATCCAGAATATAAACTCTCCCAGAAGATGGTGGCACTGCCGGTGCCGAAGTAGGTGGAAGGGGATCCATCTGAAGTGGCACTGCCTGCACTGCAGTAGCCCTCGCCGTCGCCGACGGACAGTCTCTGGAGAAGTGGCCCTCCTTGCCACACTGAAAGCAAATCAATTGGCTGGTAGAACACGGCCCAAATGAGTCTTCCCTCATCCCGAACACTTAGGAGCAGGAGGTCTCGCTTCACTCCCCTGAGCAGAAGTCCTCTTGATCTGATTTGGCGCTTGCCGAGTTGCCATCTGTTTTCCTTTACCCTTGTTCCCAAACTTCTTGTCTCTCCAAGAACTGGAACTACCAGCTGCTACTTTCGTCGCCTCAGCAACCTTAGCCTTCTTGGCCTTACTCGTGCTGTAGAAATCCTCAATATCACGACACTGCTGAACCAGTGTCCCAAAGTCTCTAGAAGCGGAACCAGCAATATCCTCACTAAGTCCCTTGCGGAACTTAGCAGCCAAGAATGTAGGAGAAGGCCTCGCCATCCTGAAGTGTGCAAACATCACCAACTGGTTGAACTTGGCCAGGTACTCGTCCACAGACAACGAGCCCTGAACCAATCTGTCGAACTCTCCATGCTGCCTCTCCTGAGCGCTGCCATATGGAAATTACTAACCCAAGAAGAAATCCTTCGAACAATGGCCACGTCATCCTATCACCTCGCCATCCTGAAGTGTGCAAACTTCACCAACTGGTTGACTTGGCCAGGTACTCGTCCACAGACAACGAGCCCTGAACCAATCTGTCAAACTCTCCATGCTGCCTCTCCTGAGCGTCATATGGAAAGTACTGACCCAAGAAGAAATCCTCGAACAATGGACACGTCATCCTATGGCCCTGCATCTCGTAGATAAG